>NW_027645537.1:0-59487 GCF_951640355.1 Cnephaeus nilssonii | reverse complement strand
GAAGATCCACAGATATCAGGGGCATTCTCTGGCCAGCACCACCTAGAGCAAAGGCACTGGAAAGGTAATCGATACAGGCAGAACCTGCAAAGACAGGGTGTGGACTGTGTAAGCCAGCCACTCGCAAGCATCCAAGGTAACAGAAGGCACGTTCGTCTGATTCATCATCTGGGGCAATAAACTGCAAAGCACACTTGGAGTCTGAGATGTCCAATTCCACTTTCCGAGGACCTCCCACTCATGTGACATGCAAGACAACCACCACCATCGCACAGTATCATCATCGATGAGCTCAACGCAACGATCACATATGCAAAAACAATAGATGCCAGAGCCATCATCAATACCACAGGCACACAGCATGTACTCTGGACCCTGGACCATGCAGCGGAACAGAAACCAACCCAAGGACACACACACCCCCATCCACAGGACTCACACTGCAAGCGACTGCCCTGAACCAAGCACTCGATGGATCACAGAAGCCATAAATCAGATGGCACAGAGTGACAGCAGAGCCCTCACACCACATCGTACAGAACACAGTGTGAATGCATAGAAGCACTCGAACCCCACACAGAACGCATCGGACAAAGCGACAAGGAAGCCAAAAACACCCAAACACACAGCAAAACACATACCTTACACGAAACCACACACTATAGACGTCTACAAGAGGTCTGTGAGTGAGACGCCACTGCCACAATGCAGCAGTGGAGACAAATAGCGCAGCGCAGGTGCCAAATGCAAGATGCACGACATGAAACACATACACACGCCACACACAAACCCACAGGTCAATCAAGACAACCTATGCCGATCTAAATCCAAGCATCTACTTTCACCAACACTATTTCCTCATACCAATGTCAATGTTTACCAGAAGAAATAAACCTAGAATTTCCAAAGATTACGAAACCATGCAGCGCAACACACATCAACATAACAGAATAAAAAAGT
Organism: Cnephaeus nilssonii; assembly: GCF_951640355.1. Classification (NCBI taxonomy): domain Eukaryota; kingdom Metazoa; phylum Chordata; class Mammalia; order Chiroptera; family Vespertilionidae; genus Cnephaeus; species Cnephaeus nilssonii. The sequence continues at coordinate 58,527 of NW_027645537.1, read as the reverse complement.
CATGACAACGCTTACTGTTTCTGGCAGATGTCCATGATGTGTCTGCTGCACCAGCGAAGAGAAGGCAGCCGTGTCCCAGATGATCATTTGACAAAGGCAGCTCTTCAAAACTGTGGGAGATTGAAAAAGCAATCGTGTAAGTCATACCTCATCAATACATTTCTCTTGGACAATAAGAAAGTTAACATAGTGTAATGACCCAGAGATGCACTACATGGAACACATGCACAAGGAAAAGTCCAATAAAAATGAACGCCAATATTGGGAACAGGAAGCATTGGGAAATGGAGACACAAGGTCCCCGACTATGCTTGTGAAATGGGCGATGACCCTGCAATGTGCAGGATGTGCGACATGTTAATGCTTGCTAGATAACCTCAAAAGCATACATGCAAAAAGTATTTATAGCCTGGCCAGTGGACCTCAGTAGTGGAGCGTGAACCCATGATCCATTAATTGACATTTCATTCCAGAGCAGGACACATGCCCAGTTTGTGGGCTCAATCCTCATTTGGGTGCGTGCAGTGCAGCATGCAGCTATGGAACGATTCACTCTGTCCATTAATAGTTCCACCTCCCTCCCTCCCTCCCTCCCTCCCTCCCTCCCTCCCTCCCTCCCTCAATCCCTCCCTCCCTCAATCCCTCCCTCCCTCAATCCCTCCCTCCCTCAATCCCTCCCTCCCTCAATCCCTCCCTCCCTCAATCCCTCCCTCTCGCTTCCTCTGGGAAGTAAATAAACATCAGAGGTAAAAATAACAAATGTAAATTCGGGGGGATAACACTCAATAAGTAAAAGCTACCTTGACCAGTTAGAAAAACGTACTGCCAAGCAATCTAAAAGCTTGGACAATACAGTAACTCAGTACCGGGAAAAATGTGCCTCGCAAGACACATGCGGGTGTCTGGTCCCTTCATTGTGGCTCTTCCAGCAAACACCAAGGCATAGAAGAGTGTACTTTGAAGAAGTGTCACTGGCAACATCCTAACCCTGACAAATAACTATCAGAAGACATTTCAACATTGCTGCTGCTGCTATTTAGGTCTGTGGACTCACGAGTCAGCCAAGCACTGCCCTAACTGGGCTGGCTCAGTGGAGACACCGCCAGCATGCCTACTGCAGGATCCCAACCTCGATTCCGTTCAAGGACATGTAGCTTCGGTAAAGGCACATGACCAATAGGAGGCATGCAGAACTCAGCTACTCAATGTTTCTGTCTCAGGGATGTCTGTAACTATGCATGCCTGCCACTACATCTCTGTCAAAACTTCAAGAAATCACACTTCTAAACAAATGAGCAAATTAATAAATTAATAAACAAACAAACAAACAAACAAATGGGAGGATGAACAAGAGAACCAAAGAAAACATTGGGTGAAGCCCTGCAAATGGAAAACGTGATGGCACAGAAAAGAAGGTCCAGTTACAGACCGAAATTCACATGGAAACGTGGCATAATGACAACATCTCCCTGAAACATTAAGGACAATAGCAATCTCATTGTAAATGCTGATGGAGTAACAGAATGTGGGAAAACATCGCAGTGAAATGAAATCATTTCACTCATACATAGGAGGAAAGCTGAAAGCTACCAGAAACACAGGGGCACAAAGACATCCAAGTAACGTAATGGGAAAACACGTATGAAGCAAACATTAACAGATAGAGATCGCACCGGAAAGAAACATGGAATACAAAAATCAGAACAGCAAATGAAGAAGAGCAATAAGCACCAATGACTTCATGTGTCACTCATAAACTAAGAAATAAACACAAACATAACATAATAGGTAAATATATGATTGGATAAATAAGTACTTAAATAAATGAATAGATACCTTATGACTTGCATAAAGAAATACAGAAATAGTCAAGGAATTAATTGAATGAGCAAATAATGACATTATTACAGAAATAATCACATAATTGAGCAAATAAGTAAATAAATATGTAAATTATGCTCTAACTGCTGAAAAGATTAAATAACTGGTAATATGATGAAATGACTAAATAAGTGAGAAAATAAGAAAGTAAAGAATTAACTAAACAAGTAAGTAAAGAAGTACAGAATAAATGTTTATATGAATAAATACGATAGAAAGTAAAGTAAACAAAACACTACATAAATAAAGGGAAAACCACATAAATAAATGAATAACAATTTACAGCACTAAGTAAGTAAATTAAAAAAGGTTAATAAGTGCAATAAAAAATTAAAAAACAGTCAATCTCACAAAAAATACATAATAAATGAACTATCAAGAAAATATAAATCATCACTAAACAAACAATTGAATAAATAATAAAGAAAAAACAAAAATTAACAAATAGGTGAGAAATAAACAAATAATAAACAAATAAATGATTAATACATAACTAAATAAATAATGTCAATGATTTAAGAATTCAGTAAAGACAGAAATTAATAATCAATGAATAAAAACTAATTGAACAAGTTACATGTAAATCAGTTAAAAATTGATCAATAAAAAGTAAACATCCATAGCAAATAAAGGCTAAATAACACATAGTAAATGAAAATAAGTGATAAAGAAGAAGTACACACTAAATAATAAATACCAAATAATAATAAATACACAGTAAATCAAAAGTAAATGAGACACAAAAATTACATAAAAATTAAATACTAAGTAATAACAAAGTAATGAACAATACCTAAGTAAAGAGTAAATACATAATAAACACCAGATTATCTATCTAATAATATAGTATGCAAATCATCACTCCGCTACACTCACAAGCCACGCCCACCAGCCACGCCCCAGCCACGCCCACCATTCAATCTGAGTGAGTATGCAATTAAACTGAAAACATGGCGGCAGCCCCGCCCCCCAGCCTCTCCAGGTCTCTGGGAGTTGGAGAAGTCAGGCGCCAGCGCCTGAGGCTGGCTGCAGCCACAGAGACCAAGAAGCCACCTCAGGTCCGCCTGCCGCCTGCCCAACGTCCTGGGGAGACGGAGAAACTGGGCTCCAGCGCCTGAGGCTGGCGGCAGCCACAGAGACCAAGAAGCTGCCCGTCCCATGATCCCAGGCTGCAGCCAGCCTCAGAAGCCTCAGGTCCACCCGCCCCATGTCCTGGGGAGACGGAGAAACCGGGCACCAGTACCTGAGGCTGGCTGCAGCCCAGGAGATGGAGAAGCCGCCCACCCTGCGGTCCTGGGCACCAGTACCTGTGGCTGGCTGTGGCCTGGGAGACAGAGAAGCCACCCACCCTGCGGTCCTGGGCCCCAGTACCTGTGGCTGGCTGTGGCCTGGGAGACAGAGAAGCCGCCCACCCTGCGGTCCTGGGCACCAGTACCTGTGGCTGGCTGTGGCCTGGGAGACAGAGAAGCCGCCCACCCTGCAGTCCCGGGCACCAGCACTTGCGGCTGGCTGTGGCCTGGGAGACAGAGAAGCCACCCACCCTGCGGACCTGGGCACCAGTAACTGTGGCTGGCTGTGGCCTGGGAGACAAAGAAGCCGCCCACCCTGCAGTCCTGGGCGCCAGCACTTGCAGCTGCAGCACAGGCGAAGCCCCCTGTCCACCATCCCCTAAGGCTGTAGCCAGCCTGGGCGCCTATGGCTGACCAGAGGGAGAGAAGCCCGGATCCTGGGTGCCTGTGGTCAGCTGGAGGAGGGAATCCTGGGTACCAGGTGTGGGCCGAGGCAGAGGTAGTTAGGGGCAATCAAGCCAGCAGGGGAGCAGTTAGGGACAATCAGGCTGGTAGGCAGAAGCAGTTAGGGGCAATCAGGCAGGCAGGTGAGCGGTTAGGAGCCAGCAGTTCTGAATTGTGAGAGGGATGTCCAACTGCTGGTTATCCCATGAGGGGTCCCAGATTAGAGAGGGTGCAGGCCAGGCTGAGGGACACACTCCCCGCTGCCCCCCCCCGTGCACGAATTTCGTGCACCGGGCCTCTAGTAGAGAAATAACTAAGAAAATTATACATAACTAAACAAATAATAACATAATTACATGAGTAAATGAAAAGAAACTGAAAAGATACATAAGTAAATGAATAAGCACAAAAGGAATAAGGAAATCATACATAAGCAAGTAACAAAATAATAATTAAAAAAGAAGAAATACATCAGCAAATAAAACATAAATAATAATTGAGAAAATAAATGCTTACTCAGAAATAAATAATAAACACAAAGTAAGTGATAAACAACAAATACAAAGTAATTAATAAAAATATTAGAAATAAGAAATAACAAAGTAAATAAGAATTAATTAACAAGGAGGTAAATAATGAATAAGAAACAAATCAGTAAATAAGTAAATTAAGAAATTAGCAAATACGTAGTAGATAAGTAAATAATACATAAACGAAAGACAAAGATAAGGAAATGAATATGTAAACAATTAAATATGAAAACAGACATGTACATGAATAAGTGCATGCATACATAAGTAAATGAATAGGTATGCAGGTAAATAACTGAATAAGCACATATGGAAATGAATACATCAGTAAAAATGTAAATCAATCAAAAAGCAAACAAAAATAGTTCACTAAATACTCAAATTGATAAATAGCGTACAACATAAGTAACCTAAAAAAGAAATAAATAAATAATTAGATAAGTAAATAAAGGAATCCCTGAATGAACAAATGAGCACTTACATAAATGATTAACTAAGTAAATAAATGATTATGTAAATAAATACGTAATTATGCAAATAAACATGTGAGTACATCTAATGGATGAATATGTAAATACATCATTACATACATTAATGAATGAATGAACAAGTCAGTCAATAAAAACGATAATAAGTAATGAGGTCAATGAAATAAACAAACGAGTGTCTCAGTAAGTGAATAAACAAATAAATAAATAACCAACCACATAAGTAAATAAGGAAATAAATAAGCAAGCAAGTAAATAAATTACTAAGTAGGAAACAAAACAAACAAATTAGCTATTTAATTTATCGATATCTAAACAAGCAAGTAAATAAATTAATCATGTAATGAGTAAGTACACAAATAAGTAAGTAATTTCATTAAGTAATTAATGAGAAAGAAATCAAATAAGCAACTAAATAAATTACTTGATAAGTGACCAAAAAATAAAGACCTAATTAAACAAATAAGTAAAGAAATAAGTAAATAACTAACTGAATTAGGAAATAAGTAACAAGAGACATAGGGAAATAAGCAAGTAAATATATAAGTAAATAAAAAACCAAATAAATATTGAAAGAATTAATTAAATAAACAAGGAAATAAATAACGCGATAAGGTAATAAGTACACAATGAATAATTAAGTACATGAAAAGCCAATAAACAGCTAATGAACTACAAAGACAAGTAAATAAATACACAAATGGAACGTTAAATAAATAAGTAAAGAAATGAATAAGTGAACAAAAAAAGAAAACGTAGGTAAATAAGTTAATTAAGTGATTATTAATTACATAATTAAATAAATAAGTGAAAGAGCAAAGAAATTAGTGAATAAAGAAGTAAAGGAAAAGAAAATCAAAAAGTACTCTAAAAAGCAAAGAAGAATGCAAAGAAATAACTAGGTAGGTAACCAAGCAAGCAAGCAAGCAAGCAAAGAAATAACTAAGTCATGCAGAAAGTAAATAACTAAATAACGGAATGGGGGGAAAAATTAAAAAGTAAAACCAGATAGACACAAATAAGAACAGTAATTATCAAGTGACATAACGAATAGGAAAGTAAATAAACAGAAAAATAAATAGATAAATAAAAAGTTAAATAAATAATTGAAAAAGTAAGTAAAGTAATAAATATGCACACAAATACGTAAACACATAAGTACATCAATACATAAGAAATTAGTAAGTTGAAAAGTAATTAGTTAAGTAGACCAAAAAAAGAAAAGGACTTAGGTAAGTAGAAAAGTTAGTAAATACTTAATTAAGTACATAAGCATGCAAATATTAAAGTCAATAAAGAAATGAATAAGTAAATAAGTATGTACATCACAAAATAAGTTACATCACAAAATAAGTTAACAATTTCATAAGCAAATAAATGACTAAGAAAATAAGTAAGGCAATAAATACATAAGTAAGTAAATAATAAGTAAGTACATAACAAAAAATTAATAAGTAAACAATAAATAATAAAGAAGTAAATAATACATTGACAAATAAACAGCAAATCCTAGGTAAGTAAAGAATAAAACAAGCAAAAATTACATAGTTATTTTAAAAACCTACAGGAAAAAATTTAATTAAGCAACTAAGTTAGTAAATAACTATTTTTAAAAATTACCGAATAATAAGTAAGAAACTGAATAAGTAGATAATACCTAAAATCATAACTAAGTAAGGAAATACTATTAAAATACATAAGTAAGTAAATGACAGTTAAAGTAACACATAAACAAGCAAAGAGCATTTACTTAAATAAATTTGCAAGCAAGTACAGTGGAAACCAGCAATTAAGTAACAAGGAAAGACCAAAGAAGGGAATAAGAGATAGGTAACACATGAGCAAATACACATCAAGTCATGCACAAGGAAGTAATTGAGAAAGTATAAGGAAGAAAATGGAAAATAACAAGTAAGTAATAAATAATAAATCGAAAGTAAATACTAAGAAAACAGTAACTAATAAATGAACAGGAAGTAATGTACACTACGTACAAATCACATATAAATGATTAAATAAATAATAAAGAAAAGATGAATAATAGACAGTAACAAGAAAGGCAGTAATAAACAATGGCCAAGTAAGTAAAAAATAAATGCCAAAGGAATACAAACAGCGTAATAACATGAAAGAAGAAATCAATAATAATCAAAACCAAGTAAATAATAGAAAAGGAAAATATTTTGCAAATAATGAAGGAAATAAATAAGCAAATAAATCAATAAAGAAGTAAATTGGAAAACACATAAATGAACAAATGCATAAATTAAATAAGCAATGTTTAAAGTGAGACATTAAGTATTCAGAAATCATGAAGAAATACCTATATCATTAAAAAAATAAGCCAAATTAAATATAAATAAATGAACCAGGAAAAAGGAAAAAAGTGAACAAGGCAACAAATAGGTCAATAACTAACAAAGTAAGTAAGTAAGTAAGTAAGTAGGTAAGTAAGTAAATGAGTAATGAAGTAAAAAAGTGAATTATGATGTACATAAGAAGGTAAATACATGAAATAAGTAATGAAAAAGTAATCACCTAAGCAACTGAATGAGTAGGCATGTAAATAAGTAAACCAATAAATAAGAAACTACATGAAAACCATATGAGGAACTTAAGAAGCCAGAAAAGAAATAAAAAGCAATTCCACAAATACATGAGCAAACAAAGTAATAAAGTAACAACTAGGCAGATAAACAAGCAAATAAACTGGGAAACCAGGGTAAAGCCATACAAAATCAGAAGCTGATGGGAATGGGGGGATGAGAACAAGTATGTGACACCTCAATCAATAAAGAAATTAAAAAAAAAACGGAAGCTGAGGGAACATACTGCAAAGCACAGCAACAAACAGGCAAACAAAGGGAAAGTTGGAATGTTGAAAATCCCTCCTTAACACATAGGAAAAATATCAATGTCATTATTAATAGTGCTAGACTACGGAAATGGGGAAAGCATGGAAGCGAAATCAATTCATTTCACTCATAAATATCAGTAAAACTAAAAGAGACCTGAAACAATGGCTCAAGGACATCCAAAGAAAAGAATTGAAAAAGTATACATGAAGCAAACACAAGCAAATAAGGAGAACATGTCACAAAACAAAGGAAGGCAAAAGGCAAGACTGAAAATGAACAACACCACTGCACATCCATGACTCCATGTCTACCTCATGATTGATGTTTCCCTCTTGCTTGGTATCTACAGGAGCAGCCCCCTGGCGGCGAAAGTGCTCCCACAAAAACGGTGAAGCAGTATGAGAATCAGGAAAAGAAAAGCACACGGGACAGTTGAGGTGTGCATAAAAACTCAAAGCAATAGGACATTTGGGGGGGGGGGGGGGCGGTGCCAGCAGGCTCCTCTTTGCAACTTTAAGGACTGAAGTACAGGCTATGATGCTAAAGCTCCCTCCCAAACAGACAGTTGCACGGAACTCGCAGGAAAAGTGCGGACCCTTGCGCAAATAGCAGTGTAACAGCACCACAGACAATCGCAGAGGCTTGGCACTCTTTACCTCAACCTCCACACGGAAAAGAAAATCTGTACATGCAGGAGCTAAACCTGAGAAAGTAAACCATGGATGTTGTTCCCTTTTCAGATTCACTGACCTCAGAGGATGCAGAGACAGAGAAAGCCTGGACACACCACGACGTAGGTCCAAACAAACAGCATAATTACCTGCGCGAACAACCGTGGCAGGGCACCACAATACTTCGGCTAGAAAAACTGCCCTTCCTCAGAGAAGGTCCATGAAAGCGGCGCAATATTGTTCTTTCTGGAAGACAACCTCACTTCAGCCTCGGACAGCGACACGTGAAAATGCTCAGCACAGACAAAGCAACAGGAGCGTCTGAGAGGGGGCTGTGGCTCCTAAGGCAAAAGTCCCAGCAAGAGCGTAGAGCCGAGCATGAGCAGCCGCAGCTGGTTTCCCCACCAATATGTCGCCTCCCGGCTCACTCCTCACGGGTCACGCTTGCGCCTCATGACTCGCGCATGCGCTGCACGCCTCACGCCTCGCGCATGTGCTGCACGTCCCACGCTGCACGCCTCACGCCTCGCGCCTCACGCCGCACACTTGCCACACACCTCACCCAGCAGCCTCTGCTCACGGGCACCACGGGGCTCACCTCAGCCTTGAAAGGTTTGCGAAGCAGGAAACAAGACAGAGTCCAGGCGATGGAAAGGGAGGGAGGTTTTAATCTTGCGCTCCCGGGCGAAACTCACGGTCCGAGAGTGGGCCAGGGGAGTTGGCGCCAAAACGGGGGCTTAGGTACTTCCTTTATACAGCTGTTTAGTGAGGGGAGGGTGGAGGGCATGAGAGGTGTGGAATTCCTGCCTCGGGCAGGGGTCTGGAAAGGCTGGTGAGGGTCTGGGAAGGCGCCAGTTATCTTTGTCCCCATCTACCTTGTGCCAGTTATCTTTGTCCCCATCTACCTTGCGGATGCTTGCATGGCTGTGGTCTTTCCCCCCTGCCTCGACCTAACATCCCGGCCTTTTTGGTGATAGGGGGCGCCGAAATCGTCCTGGCTACTTCCTGCTGACCAGGGGCGAAGAGGGTGGGGGATGTTAAAGGCCAGGGTCAGGCAGAGGCGGGTTGAGGGGCAGCCGAGTGTAGGGATGGAGCAGGAGCTGGTTCACAGTCACCCGAGACATTTCTGCGATCCGGGAACGGATGAATTTGAGGAGGCAGGGAGCTAAGGAAAAAAAGACACAGATGAGAATTAGGGGCCCTACCAGGGGTAAAATCCAGGTGGCTAAAGGGCTTTGGAGCCAGCCGAAAAGAGAGTTGTCCTGGGAGTGTCTTGCACGTAATTCTTCACTCAGCTTAGTCAGGGTCTGCACGTTCTGTTCCACCACTCCGGACTCATTGATGTAGTAGCAGCATTCTTCTTGAAGGAACATGCAGGTTCCTCCTCTTTCCGCAGTAAGAAGGTCTAGGGCCCTTCGGTTCTGCAGGGCTATTTGGGCTACCGATGTTACTTGCCGCTGCAGGGAGGCTAAGGAGGTAGTAGTAGACTCCAGGGCTATCTGGAGTCTGTCATTGAAATCCTGAGCAGAGATTATGCTGTTCCCGAGGGCCCCCCCAGCGAGGCCTATCGAGGCAGCGATACTTACCCCCAACATGACAGGGAGGAAGGCGGCCCTGCGGGCCCGGGGGTGGGATGGAGGGAGCAACCAGGCAAGCTCCGACTCTCCATACAAGGTTAGCTGGGGAACTACTGTGACCCCGAAGCAAGGTCCGGGGTCAGAGGAGTTTATGCAGTTGCTTAAGGTGCCGTTGCACCAAAAGAAGGTACCCGGGCTGGCCTTGGTGGGACTGGCTGCAGTGTGGTTTTGGGTACAGTTCCAAGTGACCCGTCCCACAGTTACCGGGTTGCTGGTCTGGTAGCATATCCGTGGGCGCAAGGTGGGCTCTGGAGTTTCGGGTTCCCAAAGGGGAATGCCAGTCAGGGGAGGCTGACATTCACCATGTCCTTGGGTTCCTGGAGGAGACATGAGTGGGACGGCAGCCAGCAAAGGTCTTTGGAGAGAGACACATAAAAAGCAGTGCGAGACATTGGGCAGGGTGCGGGTCTCGTTAAGGAATAGTAGAGTGTGTTGGATAAGTTGGAGCCAAGAAGACAGGACTTCTACCCGGGGGGAATCAGGCAGCTTCCCTTTAAGGGAATGTTCGGCCTGTAGGATGCTTTTGGAGACCTGGATTTGGGCCTCCTGGGCCATGACATATTCCCGGGAGATGTAGATTGTCCCTGAAGGGGTTGAGCTCCAACCACCCCCATATAGTTTTCCCATAACGCCCGCAACCCATCGCTGGTCCCAGGGGTCCCGGACCCTTATGTTGAAGGTCCCGTCCTTCCAGAAAAAGGGACCAGACCTGACCTCATTGTACGCATCATGGATGACACAGCCTGACCAGCGGCAACCCCCATAGGTGTTGACGTCTCGATTACACCTATCTGGGTTCCGCTGATCGTAAGCAAAGCAGGCGTATGGTCGGCCACCATTGGACACTGACCGGAGGTCGACAGCAATCAGGATCTCCGCCTGGCATCCGACCAGAGGGCAGTCCTGAGATCCTACCTGCCGGGTGACTTGTGTGCTGTCCTGGTCGTAGGTTTCATGGACCTTGAACCTCCACACATAAGCAGGTGTGGGAGGGTGTAGGTTGCCCAGGGCTGGGAGGAGAAGGAGGAGGGGGAGGGCGGCTAAGGCGGACCTTAGTGGGGCCCAACACCTCACATTTATAGAAGTCATGCTGCTCCGGGGTCCTCTTGAGTCTGGAGAGGTGGTGCCACGATGGGTCTCCAAGTAGTTTGACTGCAGTGGGGGTTGTGAGGATTACTGTGTGAGGTCCCGTCCACCTGGGTTCCAAGGCCTTGGGATGTAGATTCTTAAGGAGAACTGAGTCCCCGGGCTGGAGGGGTGGTCCTCGCGAGCCTTGGTTAGCTGGTTCTGGCCTGGGCAGAAACCTGTCAGCGTGTTCCCGGAGCAGCTGCCTGAGTAGAGACAGGTATGGGAGATAAGTAGCCAGGAGAGGAGGGTCAGTAGGGAGACGATGGTTGAGCAAGAAGGGTCTCCCATATAGGAGTTCAAAAGGGCTTAAGAAGGTGGGGCTCCTTGGTGTAGCCCGGATTCTGGTCAGGGCCATGGGCAGGAGATCCGGCCAGGAGCTGCGAATTTCTAGAGAGAGTTTTGTTAGATGGTCTTTAAGGAGGCCATTGGCCCTCTCGACCTTACCCGATGATTGTGGGCGGTAGGGTATGTGCAGTTTCCAGGAGATGCCAAGTGAGGTGCTAACCTGCTGAACGACCCTTGATATAAAAGCCGGGCCGTTGTCTGATTGTATGGAGTTGGGGAGGCCGAACCTAGGGATTATGTGTGTTATTAGGATCTCAGCCACAACCTCAGCAGTTTCCTTGCGAGTAGGGAAGGCCTCTACCCATCCTGTCAGGGTGTCTACCATGGTAAGCAGATATTTGGTCTTCTTGTGGGGAGGCATATGGGTGAAGTCTACCTGCCAGTCCTGCCCTGGGAGGTGTCCCCTCATTTGATGGGTAGGAAAGTTGGGGCGCATTCCTCCCTGGGGTGAGACAGCTGCACACGTGGAGCAGGAGGAGCAGGTATTCGTGACTGCCTCTCGCAGTGTGGGCGAGGTGAAGAGGGGTTCGAGGAACCTCCAAAGTGCCAGTGGTCCAATGTGCAATGACTGGTGGACCTGTTGGGCAATGGCTCCTACCTGAGCCTTGGGAAGGGCAATCTTGTTATTTATGAAGATCCATCCCTCAGGACCAGAAGAGCCTCCCCGTTGTAGGAGTTTATTTTTTTCTTCTTCTGTATACTGAGGGGTAATGGAGGGAAGAGAAAGGAACAGGACCGGGGCTGGGGACCCTTCACCCTGAGTTAAGCCTCTGGCCACCGCGTCTGCTCGGGTGTTTCCCCGCGTAACCATGGAGGAGTCAGTCTGATGGCCTCGGCAGTGCACGATGGCTACCTGGGAGGGAAGCTGTAAGGCATCAAGTAAGCGGGTTATGAGTCTAGCGTTGATAATAGGTGAGCCTTTAGTAGAAAGAAAGCCCCTCTCTCTCCAAATAACCGCGTGGCAATGGGCTATCAAAAAGGAATATTTGGAGTCTGTATATATGTTTACCCTCCTCCCTTTGGCCAGATGCAGGGCCCTGGTCAGCGCAATGAGCTCAGCCTTTTGAGATGTGGTACCCTCTGGGAGCCGGGCTGCCTCCAGGGTCCGCTCGAGTGTTACTACTGCATAGGAGGCTTTCCGACGTCCCTGGGGGTCTAGGCACGAGCTTCCATCCACAAACAGAGTTAAGTCAGGATTAGAGAGAGGAAGATCTGAGAGTCCCGCCCGAGGTTGAGTGAGGGCCTCGACGACCTCGGGGCAGGAGTGCGTTGCCACAGGTTGGGTGGAGGCAGCAGGAAGGAGAGTGGCTGGGTTCAGGGCTGGGGACTGAGTTAGGGAGATGTCAGGACTCTCGAGGAACAGGAGATGGAGTTCCTGCATTCGAGAGGGGGCAAGGAGAGATAAGGACCGGTGTGACAGAAGATCCTGTAGCCTATGGGTAGAGAAGACTTGTAAGGGTTGCTGGAGGCAGATCTTCTGGGCTTCCTTGGTGAGAGCAGCGGCTGCAGCCAGAGCCCGGAGGCAGGGCTGCCATCCCCGAACCGTGGGATCAAGCTGTTTGGACAGGTAGGCTACGGGGGTGAAGGCTGGCCCTAGGGGCTGGGTGAGAACCCCCATAGCTATTCCTTGTTTCTCATCAGTAAATAGTTGGAAAGGCTTAGAGATGTCCGGGAGAGAGAGAGGGGGAGAGGCCAGAAGGGCATCCCGGAGCTTAGAAAAAGCCTGGCGAATGAGGGAGGGTGAGGAGAGGGGGCCTATTGGTGTTTCTTTCGTGGCCTGGTATAGAGGCTTAGCTAAGAGAGCAAAATTTGGGACCCAATGGCGGAAGAATCCTACCAGCCCTAGAAAGGACAAGATCTGTTCTGCAGAAGTGGGAGGCTGTAGGTCTCGTATTGCCTGTGCTCGGTCAACTGTCAGTCCTCGGGAATTGGGAGTCAGACAGATTCCCAAGTAAGTGACGGTGGGGGCCGACAGTTGCGCCTTGGCAGGAGACACACGGTATCCTTTGTCCCCTAGAAAGTTGAGGAGGCTAGCTGTCTGCCTCCGAGAAATGTCTAAAGAGGGACTGCAGAGAAGGAGATCATCTACATACTGGAGAAGAGTGCTGGGTTCTAATGAGCATTGTTGGAGGTCTCTGGCTAAGGCCTGGCCAAACAGATGAGGGCTGTCTCTGAATCCCTGGGGCAGAACTGTCCAGGTGAGTTGGCGGGATACCTGCTCGTCTGGGTCCTCCCAAGTAAATGCAAACAGATGGTAAGAGTCTGGATCTAGAGGGATGGTGAAGAAGGCGTCCTTGAGGTCAAGGACGGAAAAGTGGGTGGTACCAGATGGGATGCGGGAAAGGAGAGTGTAAGGATTGGGGACCACCGGGTGGATGGGGATCACCGCTTCATTGATTAGTCGGAGGTCCTGCACCAGCCGGTAGGTCCCATCTGCCTTCCTTACGGGGAGGATGGGGGTGTTGCAGGGAGAGTCAATAGGTATGAGGAGACCCTGCCCCAGAAGCCGAGTAATGAGAGGTTTGAGGCCTCGGCGATGAGTTAGGGAGATAGGAAACTGGGGACGGGAGGGAAATGAGGTGGGGTCCTTAAGTCTGATCCTGACCGGGGTATGATGTCTAGTAACCACTGGGGTAGAGGTGTCCCATACTTTTGGGTTGACAAGGGATGCAGGCAGTGGGGGATCAGTGTTCCCGTGAAAGGAGGGAGCCAGGAGCGGAAGAAGCAGGGAGGCTGAAGGACTCCGAGTGAGCTGCAGAGTGGCCCCTAGTTTGGTGAGTATATCTCGTCCTAAAAGGGGCACAGGGCATGAAGGCATGACTAGGAATGAGTGGGTTATGGGGGTATTGTCGAGGAGACAGGGAAGGGGCCCGGTGGCCAGTGGGCAGGTTGATTTACCGTCAATACCCATGACCGAGATCGTGGAAGGGAACAGTGGCCCGGAAAAGGAGGGCAAAACAGAAAAGGTAGCCCCTGTATCGATCAAGAAGGAAATCTGCTTACCCGCTACCTGGAGCTTTACCCGAGGCTCGACGAGGGTGATAGGGGTCACCGAGTCTGGGCATCTTCAGTCTTCAGCCAGTCCCAGCATGGCCAGCGGTGGGTCATGACCTGGAAGGACGGCCCCTCTACGTTGAGACGCAGAGGGCCCGTCACTGTTCCAGGGGCAGTCACTTTTCCAGTGGCCGCTTTGACCGCATGTCGGGCAGGGCTTGGTTGGAGCCCGGGGTTGGGGGCATTGCCTAGCCCAGTGGCCTTCGTTTCCACACTTGAAGCATTCTCCAGGTGGCGCTCTTCCTCTCGTTGCACCCCCACCACGCACAGTCCCCCTTGGACCATGCGTGGCTGTCCTCGGCCTCAGGGCTGCTACCAAGGCTTGAGTTTGCAGGTTCACCTTTTGTGGGAGATCTGATTCTGCCTGCTCCTCACGGGCATTGAAAACCTTAAATGCCATATTCACCAGATCCCGGACAGGGGTCTGAGGGCCATCCTCTGCCTTTTTTAACTTTTTTCGAATATCTGGGGCTGACTGCGAAATGAAGTGAGTGGCTAGAACTGTTGCTCCGGCCGGGGACCCAGGGTCTAGCCGAGTATACAAGGTCAGAGCCTCAGTCAGCCTGTTAAGGAAGACTGCAGGGTTCTCATCTGGTCCCTGAGTAACTTCCCTCAGCTTGTCAAAGTTAACTACCTTGTGGGAGACGGCCTGTAGGCCGGCTATTAGGCATTGGAGCATCTGGTCGCGACGTCGGCGCCCCTCCCGCCCTTCGGGGGTATCTAGTTGGTACTCCCAGCCCGGTTCCTGACGGGGAACGGCCTGGGCCCCCACCGGCATAGAGGCATCTGTAAGGTGGATCTGATCTGCATGGTCCGTCGCCGCTCCTAGGACTCTTTCCCTCTCATCTGATGTTAGGGTAGAAGAGAGAATGACATGGATGTCATGCCAGGTGAGGTCATAGGCCTGAGAAAGGTATCGGAATTCCTTGACGAATGCGGTGGGGTTGGCGGAAAAGGACCCCAGCCGCTTCTCAATCTGGGAGAGATCCGACAGAGAGAAGGGAACATGGACCCTGACCACTCCCTCAGCCCCTGCAACTTCCCGGAGGGGGCAGAGGAGGGGAGGGGCCCGGGAGCGGGTGTGCCTGCTGACTGGGGAAGCAGGCGGGGGTGGGGGAAGGGGAAGGTCAGCAGGAAAGGGAGAAGGCTCTGCGGGAGGGGGCGGCGGAGGGAGGTCGGGGAGTGAGGATGGGGGAAGGGAGGGAATGGACGGCAGGGCAGAAGGAGGCAGGGCAGGAGGAGCCCTGTCGTAGGGAGGAGGGCGAGTCGGAGGGGAGGAAAGATTCTCAGGGGGTTCAGATAAGGCGGAAAGTGGAGGGGTGTCGGTAGGCAGAGGGAGTTTCTCGCGAGCTAGGAGGACCTGGGCAGTGGAACAGGAGGAGCAGAGGGAGGGACGGGAGCGCAGACTGAAAAAGGCCTGGACATATGGAACCTCCAGCCACTTCCCAGCTCGTTGGCAGAAATTATTAAGGTCGGTCAGGATGTTAAAATCAAAAGTCCCATTTTCAGGCCATTTTGACCCATTGTCCAATTCATACTGAGGCCATGCCACGGTACAGAAGTAAATGAGGCGTTTAGGACGCAGATCCTGGGACAGGCCCAGCTTAGCCAGATTGGTGAGCAGGCACCCGAGTGGTGCCTGCGAGTCAATTTTGGATTTCTGATTGCCCATTTTGAAACCTAGGGTCAGTAACAGAGGCCCAAGGATCAGCGTCCCAATCGTTGAGCCAAGGCTACAGACGGACGGGAATCCGAGGGATGGTGGGAGATGTCTCTCGCCGACCCCCTGGGATCCGGAATGAGGCCAAAAGGCCGGAGACCGAGGGGAAGTAGAAACGTCTTCACTACCCCCCAGGGTCAGAACCTTTCCTGGAAAGGTCCGGAGGGCTATGCCCGGAAAGCAATCTCTGACGCGGACCGCGATTTACGGACAGAGACGCGGACGGAGGACCCTAGGAGTCAATAGGGACTGGGACTCACCAACTGACGCTGCCGAGCTGGAAAGAAGCCTGAGGGTTCCGGGGAGACAAGTGGGGAGGGGTACCCCAAATGGGATACACACTCAATCCCCACCCGGGTTCGGCACCAGATGAAAGGTTTGCGACGCAGGAAACAAGACAGAGTCCAGGCGATGGAAAGGGAGGGAGGTTTTAATCTTGCGCTCCCGGGCGAAACTCACGGTCCGAGAGTGGGCCAGGGGAGTTCGCGCCAAAACGGGGGCTTAGGTACTTCCTTTATACAGCTGTTTAGTGAGGGGAGGGTGGAGGGCATGAGAGGTGTGGAATTCCTGCCTCGGGCAGGGGTCTGGAAAGGCTGGCGAGGGTCTGGGAAGGCGCCAGTTATCTTTGTCCCCATCTACCTTGCGCCAGTTATCTTTGTCCCCATCTACCTTGCGGATGCTTGCATGGCTGTGGTCTTTCCCCCCTGCCTCGACCTAACAAGCCTCAGCCACAGCCTAGCGGCCACTGCCCTCTCCCTCAGTAGAGGGCCTTACAGCAGAAGCCACAAGCACGCTGCTCCCAGGTCACCACTCGCCTCAGGCCCACCAATACCTGCCTTGTCCTTGAACCCCCCCCCCCCCCCCCCGGGAGGCAGCACTTGGGCCACGCCCTCTCCTCAGCTCCTCACCTTCATTCCCTCAGGCTCAACAGCTCTATCACCCCAGTCCCTGCCGTGGCAAAAACGCACATGACACAGGTCTTTGGTTTGGGACACACAGCGAAACCTCGCCCGTCAATCCCAGGCCACCTCCGGCGCGGAATCTGACACAGGCAATCATGCCAAGCTGGCCAAGCGCCTGCTTCACGAAAAATTTTTTTGCTTATGCTTTCTCTCTGCTGTGAATCCTCATGGAGGACACTTATAACTGAGCTTATAAGAGAAAGAGGCAGGGAACCCAACAAGGTGCAGGTCAATGGACAGAAGGAAGGAGCTGAGGACGGTGTTAGGTCGAGGCAGGGGGGAAAGACCACAGCCATGCAAGCATCCGCAAGGTAGATGGTGACAAAGATAACTGGCGCCTTCCCAGACCCCTGACTGAGGCAGGAATTCCACAACTCTGATGACCTCCACCCTCCCCTAGCTAAACAGCTGTTTTTAAGGAAGTACCTAAGCCCCCGTTTTGGCACGAACTCCCCTGGCCCACTCTCTGACAGGTGAGTTTCGTCCGGGAGCGCAAGATTAAAACCTCACCCCCTTTCCATGGCCTGGACTCTGTGTCTTGTTTCCTGCGTCGCAAACCTTTCAGACGGATTCCGGGAAGGGCTCACACGCAGAGGCTTCCAACTGCATAGCCAGCATCACCATGCAGAAGGCAACCAATGCATGGATGCCTGTAATGATGGTTGCTTCTGCCTAACACACTCTCGCCTCCTCTCTAAAAACAATAAGCACCCACTGTGTTACAAAAGAGAGCAAGAGTGCAAAGGAGAGGCATGGGCAGAGACAAACACATGCATTGGTAGCCTCCCACATGCAGCCGCCAGTCAGGGAATGGAGCTGGGAAGGGAAATGCAGCTCCAGGCCTTTGTGCTTTGGACAAGGCACAGGCTGCCCGGAATCCTGAGACAGCATCATGCTGAAGGCCTGCCCTGGACATGTAGCAGAAAACCATGTGCCCTTCACAACAGGCGAAGCAATGAGGGAGAACATGGCCACATATGTCTCCTTGAGCACTTACTGAGGACCCCTGAGAGGTATGTTAAAATGGAAGAACTTACTCTCCTACTGCCTCCTCACACCTTGGAGGAACCCTGGCTCCACCTATCCGGTGATGCCCATCAGGGCAAAACAGAAACGTGAGCCCAGGTCTGCTAAGTCCTTCCAAAGACCCCTGCAACTCCTTCATAGGCAGCTGGAACCACAACCAAAAAGCTGCCCCCAGCTGTATACTCATCCCGTGCCTGCCACAAAACTACCCATGCAAATAAGGCAGCAGACAACAGGCATGGACAATGACCATCCAGACACCTACTGTGAAGGGCTCCTGAGAAATAACTTAGTTCAAACACACCGGGGAAAAAATGCCTCATCTGCATTTCTACACAAGGGCCTCCCTCACAAACCTCAAATGGGGAATTGACGAGAAGTATGGTGGCACAGGACACCGATCGCTAAATGGTTTACACCGACACAAGATCAAAATGGAACACACTCAGTAAATCACAACGGAGCAAAATTGCACAACGGGAAAGAGAACTGAGTCAGGGCATCGTGGGCCCAGGACTTACTCAGGCCATGACAAGCACTGCAGGCGGCACAGAGGTCAACACATGACCCATCAGCTACACACACCAGACAGTGGAGGCAGATTCAGGACCCCAGAAAAGGAACCTGGCACAGAACACACACAGCAGATCAAGAACCAAATGCAAACAGGACACATGAAGCCAGAGCGCGGACCATAACCACCAAACAGCTGGCCAAAGAGAATGGCACAGGACACTTTACATAAGGACCTGAACCCACAGGTGCACATGGACAGCACACAAAAACAAATGCAAAAAACAAGGCACGCCCAGTCAAAACTCAAAAAAACAGACCAAGGCATACCTTCCCACCATTCACACAGAGATCACGGATACCGCAATCAAAACTGAGGTCTGCATACAGGCAGTCAGGTACCTAGTCAGCCACTTCACAACAGAGGCATATCACCGCATTACGCACACAGGAGGTAAACAACATGCCCTCACACAGTGTAAATGGCACCAAGACCTCAGTGACCTGAACCCTTAACATCTTACCGCCAAACCATGCAACCTGACAATCCTGTGCAGACAACACCAAAATTTAACAAAGCACAGAAAGAAGCAGCAATATCAAACAGTGGACATGATACAAATGAGCATCATGTCGCCGGAGCAAAGTAGACAGCTGGGCAGCACGACACTAACTCCCAATAACCACACAAATCAAAACAGGACCGGCTCCCACCTGCGAGTTTCAAAAAGTAGTGTTTCTGCCTCGTAGCAGAATCCCGAGTCCCAAAACAGCAGATGGCAATTTGAAAAGGAGTGATTGCCAACAACACTACAAGAAACAACACAGGCACACATCCTTAGTGAAAACGCGTGCCATTCCAACTGTAGCCACAAGGTGGCAGCAAAGGATCAAACATCACACGAAGACGTTGCAAAGTTGGAAAGACAGGACCAAGACTTGCAGCAATAGCCACAAGGTGGCAGCAGAACCTAACACATCACATGTACACGATCAAAGGAAGAAGAGACGGGAACATCAGTAAAGGAAAGGACGTATACAGGGAACCCACAAACGGCAAAGAAAAAGTGCTCAGCCAAGCCCAAGTAACTGAGGACCCCTGAAGTGGCGAACGGCCGGGCAGGCTGAGCAAAGGAATAGGCCACCTTGTCGCAAAAAGGATAACACCACTCCCAGGGAAAAAAATAAAACAAAAATACATAAATAAATAAAAAAAAAAAAAAAACACGCATCCAAAACCAATTGGTATCACTGGATGGAGCGTCATCCTGCGGAATGAGAGGTCCGGGGTGCGACACCACTCAAGGACCCATGCCTTGGCAGAACTCACAACCACAGCAACGGGTGTGCAGGAGGCAACTGATCGATGTTGGTCTCTCATGGATTTCCCTATGTGACCCTCTCCCTGTCCTATACCAAAAATACGAAAAATATATATTTTCTTAAAAAAGGGAAAAATGAGGCGCAACCAAAGCAGCGCAAACTTTGGCTAAGGCAGTCAACAGGACACACGCACTTCAAGTCACACCCAACCCGCAGTTGGCCACCGCACTCCCCAGGTTCCCTACCCGTCTCACCTCAGGAGTCAGGAAGGCAAGCGCGATGCCAAGATCCTACGGGTGAATGCGAGAAAGACGATCCCCCAGGAAGGTTCCATATCCTCAAGCGCCGCACGAAGGAATCATGCCGAAAACAGGACGATGAGAGGCAATGAGCACAGAGGCCTGCCTGGAGACTGTGGAATGTGAACCGGAAAGCGAACCACAGGTGAGCACTACTGTTTGGGCAGCAGAGTTCAGGCAGCTCTACGCTCTCCGCGCAACTCTTAGCTCCCCTCCTGGAAATGCCCTGAGGGAGGAATGCTTGAAATCTGCATCTACACAAAGAGCTGGGCCGAGCAATTGTCTTCTGCCAGCAGAGACCTTGCAACTCCAAGATATGCGGGCAGGGAGTGACTTCCCTCTTTCCGTGGCCCTGCAGCTGTACCTCTTTGTCATGGCTATCAAGCTAATAGCCGACCATCAGGTAGCTGAAGCACGCCCCGCCCCTGCCTGCAAGAGAAGGCAATGCCCATCACCCCCGCTGCGGACCCCATCGCTGCGCTTTGTGAGCGGAGGCCTGCCCCACACCCAGACTGCGGCACCCAATGAATTCCATGGAAAACGGTGACGCAGCCTCATTTGGAGGAGAAGATATAAGTGAGGCGCGCAAACTGCCCTTCCTCTCCCAGAGGCACAAATCCTCAACCCACCTTACGTGCGATGCACCTGGGTGAGTTGCCTGTGTGAGGCAGGACATTCCCTTCTTTCGGTGGAATGTCGGCATTCCCTGTGATCGGGATTAACGCTAGATGATGACTCGGGGCACCAGTAAGAGGAAGAGGGAGGGGAAACCGGAGCAAGGCCAATGTGGAGGAGACATGGGTGGCTGTGGCTGAGTGGGGGCAGAGAAATGGGAATGAAACGGTGATGGTGGGAGCAGGGAAAGCAGTGAGAGCCCAAAAATAAGGGCTGAAAGAGGTCAGCTCCGAAGGAGGAAGGACCACATACTCTCTCATGGGCGACTCCCGCGTGCCCATAGGGAACAGGGAACCTCTGGAAGGGAGGGAGTGAAGGGCCAGGCCTAAGTAGGACGCACATGGCCCTTCTCGTGAGGTATTGGTGACTGTGTGACCATGAGGAGCGCAAATAAGGCCCATGAGGCCAGCTCCAGCACACAGGGTGGCGGTTTCAGACAGCTGCCCGAGAACACAAGGCAAGTACCAGGGCTGAATGGCGACTTGAGGGGCAAAAGCCTCCCGTAGCTCAACCCTGAAGCAGCACACTGTTGATAGCACGCCATGGCAACCCTTGGAAATATAGACAGAATGCAGTGAACCCCGGGAAAAAGTAATAGCGATAAGGTTAGCAATAAACAGAACAGAGGAAATATGAAAGACCTTTAATGTTGCCCAAGGAATGATACCTGTGCATCCATTCCAAAAGTAGACACCCTTGAAAGTGCAACAGTGAAAAGGCAGGACACACATGAATTCAAATTGCTACGTGAAAGGCAGGGAGTCTTTCAGGAACACAAAAACGCTCCTTGGTGAAGAGAAACAATTGGAGGCTCCAGCTTGTTGGGAAGCACTCCAGCCCTGAGGAACACCGAGAAGATCCACGGGAGTGTGTGACACCGAGGAAAGGCTTCGGAAACGAGTAAGTGACAACAAACCCCAGGGCCCCACCTTGTGCTCTCCACCTGTGCTCTCTTCTGCCGGGAATTCCTTGTGCTCTCTCCAAGTCACTGCACCCATCCCCCTCATTTCCTACACCCTCAATGTCTGCTGTAATGATGCTGCCTAACGATGTGAAGGGAGATGGGGAGACTAAGTCTGAGAAATGTGAGTGGGGAAGTGCAGCAGCTACACTGAGGGCGCAACCTTTACTCAGAGGGACGGGAGGTAAGAATAGGCCATGTTCCCAGGGCAATGCCATAACCTGGAGTGGCCAGTGCAGACAATCCTTCCTTTGACCCATGAACAAGCAGGGAAATTGCAAAACCATTCCTTTCAGAGACACATGGACAATGCTGCCTTTTCGTTTTCACAGGCTGATATCACCGGGAAGAGCAAGAAAGACATGCCTACAGCGCACATGGAATGGCTTCAGTGTCAATACTGTCTGCAGAGGCAGCAGAAGGTGAAATCCCCGTGCAGCAAAAGGAGCTGCAGAGCTAAGAGGTGAGTGCCTCTGGGGAAGCACAAAGGAACATGTGCCCAGGTCTGCCTGCCAGTGGGGGAGGGTAGCCGGCTGTAAGGACAGAGCGGAAGCATGCCCTCAGGGCAGGAGACAGACAAAGAGCTCTGCTCCTAGCTGGGGGGAGGGTGGGGCTGAAAGTATCCAGGTGTACAGCTAGGGGCGATAGGCAAACGAGGCACACAGGTGGACCAAGATACTCTCCATCCAGCAGACAAATGCCCTTTCTCTCCCTGGGGACAAAGAAAACAAAGACAGGAAAGGGAAGGCAGACTGTGGGTGAGATGAAGGGGAACCCCTCAGAGAACACCTGACTGGCATTGGCGTAAAGCACTGATATTCATGAAACGCTCACCCACTACACAGGGAAAAGAAAGACAGGAGACCATGCTGCTGCTGCTGCTCCTGCTGGGGACAAATGACTGGAGGACGGGCTGTGGAATCACACACTGCTCGGACACCACATCCAGCACGGCCGGCCAACCTGACTGTGCAGGGGCATACGCACGGACAGACAGCAGCACGCGCCAACATCCAACTGAAGGCACGGAATCCAAAGAGCTCATACACAATGCCCGCCCGCTCAAGAGCTCAGCAAACAACATGGACAAAAAAGGACCCATTCACCCTGCCCAGCCTCTCCACAATCCCTAGCGCTGCATGACCTTCCCTTCCATGCCCCCCTCACACCACCTTGCGCCACAAGTGCTCTTCTGTCCCCCTGTCCCCGGCCCCAGCACCCTGGTGTGAGTGTCAATGATTTCTTTGTGTATGAGCGACTCCGAGCAACATGGAGAGGGGAGGGGGACACGACATGTGACAGGGTGGACACTGGGAGGAAACAGGGAGCTACTGCAGCCAAAAAAGTAAGGAAGGGAATGCAGTGCGTGTTTTGGGGGGGAAGCAGGGGCACACGTGGTGAGTGGGCAAAGGAACCAGACAAAAGCAATACCTCCCGGGCAAGACCCAGCAGAAGAGGGGTTGGATCATAAGGTGGCAGCTCTCTGCTAACAAAAAGGGAACACTCATGAAACACACACAGCAAGAGTCACCCTACAGGGAGCGGGACACCAACACTCTACTACCTGATGACATGTCTCTAGATTTGTGGCAGGGTGGGAAGAGTACTTGGGAGTTTGTATCAGAACCCAGGAAGACTGCATCATGAAAAAAGGGTGCCTGGTGACTCCCCACAGTGTACGGGCAGTGGTGAGGTGAAGGTTGAGGGCACTCAGGAAACCTGAGTCAATCATCTTGCACACATGCATTTACACATGTATTTGAATGCGCGGACATGACACAAGCAGTAAACAAAAGCGGCCACACGCTCAGACAAAAGTCCATGGGGGTCTGGGGGGAAAGATACACTGAGAGGATGTATTGCAGGAACAACGAGGGGGGGGTCGGGGGTGAAGTGGCAGAAAACATTCCTGCACGGATGGGCACAAATGAAACGGCAGAATAACCCCTCTTCTGCAAACTAGGTCAGCACTGTGAATGTAAAAAACAGCACTGCCACTCGTCTTCACAATGATCAATGCTCTTAGAAGTGGCTCCTTTCGCCAGGGGAGGGCAGCACACATGCAGACAATCACAGGTTCCAGGTTAGTAGACATTGGACATAACAGATCACTGAAATAGCAACCTACCAAAGCAGACACATGCAAGCAACACAGGTATATGGGATGGTTCCAACAGACGGACCTGTAGGTGGCATCAGTGCCACCAAGGGGAGGGGCAACACTACTGTGAAAACTCTGGCGTGATGGGGAGGTCTGGCTTTACTGCCATAACATGCAGCGATCACTCCCACTGCCAAAAACACACCTTGGGCAGAAAGGTGGGGTGCTTGGAACACAGCCTCCATGGGTGTGGGATAATGGAACAAAGCAGTGCCAGGATTTCAGCTGCTGGACAGCAGCAAGAGCAGCCAGCAATCATGGCTGTGGAGGTGCAGGGCTTGGGTCCCCTACTGTGCAAACATAAAATGCACTTCTTACCCACAGACTTCCTGCAGCTGCCCAGACCTGAGGAGCCCATGGGAACAGAGCACAGCAAAATATGGTTGCTGTGACAAGGGTGCTGGCACAAACTTTGAAAAGCAAGCAGGTAGACGGACATGGGGGCGGGGGGAAGAGAGGCCACGACACTGATGGGAGCACTCAGAAAAAGGAAGAAGGGGAAAACTGCACAGCAGAAACACGGATACACGTAAGGGCATGGGTTGGAGGTGCTAGCACACAGACTTCAGGCAGACATCCAAAAACAATGGGCAGACAAGGAATACAAACAGGAAAACACTTGCAACGACAAGCACCACCTTGACATAGCCATCCATACTCACGGGTCCCCAGCAGATACCCATACTGAGCACGCAGCAGTGTCAGGGAGTCAATAAGGACTGAGGAAGGGGTGAAGGAATACAGGTGCTGAGCACCAGGATGTCCACAGAGTGGGCTCTGATTCCACAGCTCAGCAACAAAAACTCAACAAGAATCTGGACACTAATAGGGAACACCAACAAGAATGACAGTACTGACAGTTGGGAGACTTGTGATGCAAACACGAGAGCTGCAATAACGAGCTCCTGTGTGAATCACATGGTGGAATAGGTAAGGATGGGGTCACAGCACATGGAATCCCAAGGGGAGGTAAAGGTGGCTCACAAGATGCACACATGGCCAGAATGTGCACAAAGGAAAGGGACACACTATGTAACAGCCCTTTTATGTACCTCTGCTAGCTCATACTGCAAAGAAAGTGGGTGCAGAAGAAGTAGGACACAAATGCTGCCACCAGGCAATTCTACAGGTGGGAGTGACAGTGGTGAAATGATCTTGCACTACACATGGCACTGCAGATTCACGGTTGACTCTGGTGTGATAAATGCAGTAGCAGCAGGTCCCCCTTGGAGAAACTGCAAGGGCAGGATACTTGAGGGATGAAAACCAGTCCAAAGATAAGGCTTGCAGGACTCCTAACAAGGGAAAGACTGATAGCTCAAGACTAGTAAAACGGTTTGGGGGTAATACATTTGGGCACAATGAGGAAGAGAACAAGCTGGACTTAGTGCCAAAAGCTTCCACTACAAGCACAGAGAAACCAGAAGCACGTGAAGATACACCATCTGCGGACACTGGGCAAGCAGACAGCAGGCAACCATGCTTGACATTCATCTCAGCAACATGGAAAGGGGCACAGCAGCCCAGAGGGTTGCAGTGTGGGGCGGGAAACTTGGCTAGAACAAGGTAGGCGAATTACACCAGTGCTGCAATAGTACCGCACCTGCAGCAAGCATACATACAGAAACACCTGGTGCTGCCCCACAAAAAAAAAAAAAAAAACTGCCGCCACCACAGACAATACTCTCCAATCTGTGCAATTGACACATGGGAGATAAATGAGCAACAAAGGAACACTTGCAGCATGGGACAAGTATTGGATACAGGATGACACACTACACATGCAGAATCATGGCAGAAATGCCAAATACCATAAACTGCTTTTGAGGACAGTGTCCTTTCAGTGGAACATTGGGACTGCCATTGGAGAGGCAGGGGCACAATCAAAAGTCGTTCACATTGGGTGAGCAACGCTGCAAAACTGGAGAACAAACTCATATGGCTGTCGCACAACTGTGCAGTTAAGGGTGAGGGACATGATGTGGGTAAGATAGAGGAGCCTATGGGTGCTGCCAAAGTCAGTACTGTGGGAAAACTCATTGGGGGAGAAGGGTTTGAACAACGCCAACTCATAACCACAGACCTGCTTCAGCCTGATACTGCATGTCTTGCTCCATGTGTGCTAATTCTCCTGCCATCATCGTGCCTGCTGCTCCCATAGAACCATGGAGTAGGGGTTTGAGGGGTGATGGGTGATGGAGACTGTCGAAAAGTGGCAGGGAGACTTCCAAGACTGAGAATACAGGGCTGTTATTGATAATGATTGCAGCAGCAATTAGGGGACAAATGGAGAGCATACTCACTCAGCCAGCCAGACATGACACACACTAGTGTGGCACCCGCACAACACAAAGGACATGAGTATAGGGAAGGTCGGACAGCAGGTTGCTCAACCCACAGGGGTACTCCCACATCCTTTCAAAGGCACCCAAGAGGAGGGGATTCTACACTGTCGTGGGAGGCCTTGGGAATGCAGTGCGTGTTTTGGGGAGAGGCAGGGGCACACGTGGTGAGTGGGCAAAGGTATCAGACAAAAGCAAGAGCTCTCGGGCAAGACCCAGTAGAACACGGGTTGGATCACAACAAAAAGGTGGCAGATCTCTGCTAACAAAAAGGAACACTCATGAAACACACACACCAAGAGTCACCCTACAGGGAGCAGGACACCAACACTGGACTCCCTGATGACATGTCTCTGGGTTTGTGGCAGGGTGGGAAGAGTGCTTGGGAGTTTGCCTTGGGAAGGACTGCACACACACAGGCAAACAGCTGGAAAGCTCAGGGATGACGCCAGGAAAAGCAAAAACAGTCATGTCAAGGGCACCCTGGCAGAGAACACAGGAAGACTGCATGATGAAAAAAGGGTGCCTTCTGGGTCCCCACAGCATGCGGCCAATTGTGAGGTAAACGATGAGGCCACAGACACAACTTGACTCAATCACCTTGCACACATTTACTTGCATACTTATTGGAATGCACAGTTATGACACAAGCAGTAACAGCAAGAACACGCTTACATGAAATTCCATGGGGAGCGGGGGAAAAAATACACTGAGGGGGGAATAACCCGAGGTGGGGGGGAGTGACAAAAATCATTCCTGCAAGGATGGGATAACAGAAACGGGCAAAATACCCCTCTTGTGGAAACCCAGTCAACACTGAATAGGAAAAGCTGGTTAAAACAGCCCTGGCACTTGTCTTCACAGGGATCAATGCTGTTGCAAGTGGCTCCTTTCGCCAGGGCAGGGCGGCACACTCAGGACTGTCCGGAAGCACACAGGACACATGCAGACACAATCACAGTTTGCAGGGCGCTAAACAGTGGACATAACTGACAGGTCACCAAATATCACTGGCCTGTGTCAGCAGGCACACGCAAGCAATGAGGTATAGGGATGGTTCCCACAGCAGGACCTGTGGTTGGCAGCAGTGCAACCAAGGGTGGGGGCCTGGTGGGCAGCAGTACTGCAGGAGAACTGGCAGGATCTAAGAGGTCTGCCTTTACTGCCATGACATACAGGGAGCACTAACTACCACTGCCTCTGCACCCCTTTAGGCAAAATGGTGGGGTGCTTGGAACACAAAGCCTCCATGGGTGGGGGAGAATCCAACAAAGCTGTGCCAAGAGTTCAGCTGCTGTACAGCCATCCATCAGGGCTGGGGAGGTGGAGGGCTTGGCTCCCCTACCGCGCAAACAGAGAATGCACTTCTTGCCCACAGACTTTCTGCAGACGCCCAGGTCTGAGGGAGGCCCATGAGAATAGAGATCAGCAAAAGCTGGTTTCTATGACAAAAAGGCTGCAGGCACAACCTTTGAAGAGCAACCAGGGAGCCGGGAGGGGGGGGGAG
The DNA here is from genome assembly GCF_951640355.1 of Cnephaeus nilssonii. Classification (NCBI taxonomy): domain Eukaryota; kingdom Metazoa; phylum Chordata; class Mammalia; order Chiroptera; family Vespertilionidae; genus Cnephaeus; species Cnephaeus nilssonii. The sequence continues at coordinate 30,713 of NW_027645537.1, read as the reverse complement.
GGGAGGGCTACCACACTCATGGTAGCACTGCGGAAAGGGAACAGAAAAAACGAGGTAAACCTGCACAGCAGAAACACGGATGCAATGAGGTTGGGAGGCTTGAGGTTGTGACCACACATACCTCAGAGATGGAAAGACAATGGACAGACAAGGAATAGAAACATGAAAGCAGACCAATTGCAACAGCAAACACCACGTGAACATAGAGATGCGCATTCAAGGGTCCCCAGCTCAAAAAAAGATACCCATGACAAGCACACAGCAGTGCCATAAACTCCATAAGGGCTGAGGAAGGGATGAAGGACTACAGGGGGTTAGGAGGAGGAGGTCCACAGGGTGGGTGCTGATTCCACAGCTCAGCAGCACAAACTCCCAATAAGAACGTAAACACTAATCAAAAACAAAAAAATGAAAGTACTAACAGTTGCGAGAATTGGGATGCAAACATGAGAGCTTCGATGACGAGCTCCTGGGTGCATCAGGTGGAGGAATAGGGAAGGATGGGGTCACAACACATGGAATCCCAAGGGGAGGTGAAAGCACATCACAAGATGGATACGTGGGCAAAAAAAAACGCACAAAGAAATGGGACATACTATGCAACAGCCCTTTTCGGTACCGGTACTTGCTCACACTGCAAGGAAAGTGGATGCAGATAAGGAAGGACAAAACAAATGCTGCCAATAGCCAATCACACAGCTGGGAATAAGAGGGGCACAATGATCTTCAGTACACATCATACTGCAGATTCAAGGTTGATTCTGCTCTGCAAAATGCAGTAGCAGCAGGTCCCCCTGGGAGAAACTGCAATGGCACGACACTTGAAGGATGAAATGCAGTCCAAACATAAGGCCTGCAAAACTCAATACAAGGGCACCACTGATAGCTGAAGACTATGAAAAGACTTGGTGTAGGGGGGACATGCACTTTACTGCACTGAGGAAGGGGACAAGCTGGATTTACTGTCAAAACCTTCCCTTGCAAGTGCACAGCAAGTGGAAACCCATGAGGATGCACCATCTGCATGTAATGGGCAAGCAGACATTAGGTAGGCAAGCATACCTGCCATTCAACTCAGCATCATGGAAAGGGACACATCACCCAGAAGGTTACGGGCGGTGGAGGGGGGGGGGGGGGTGGTGCGTGAAGAAACTACGCTAGGACATGGTAGGGGAATGACACACCGCAGCTGGAAGAGCAGCGCAAGTGCACCAAGCATACACTAACAACACCTGTGGCTGCCGACCCAAAATAAAACCTGCCACACAACGTACATACTCCAATCCCTTCAATTAAAATACAGAAAGCAACAAGCCAGGTGTGAGGGCAGAACAGGAACAGACCACCAACTACAAGTGAAGACTCAGGTGGGAGATGAATTAGCAACAAAGGAAGACTTGCATCATGGGAAAAATATTCCATACAGGATTATACACCGCACATGAAGAATCATGACAGAAATATCCAGGACCATAAACTCATTTGTAGAACAGCATCCTTTCAGTGGAACATGAGGACTAGCATTGGAAAGGCAGGGGCACATTCAACACTCATCACCATGGGTGAGCAATGCTGAAAAACTAGAGCAAAAAGTATTTTACAGGCGTCAAACAACTGCATTAGGGACAAGACTGGGAGACAACATAACGTGGGTCACATAGAGGAGCCTATGGGCACTGCCAAAGGTAACTACTGTCATAAAAATCATTGGGTGACAGGGGTTTGAAGAACGCTGAGGCATCAACCAAGACCTGCTTCAACCTGATACGGCATGTCTTCCTCCATAATGTGTGCTGATTCTCCTGCCATCATCGTGCCTGCTGCTCCCATAGGACCGTGGAGTAGGGGTTTGAGGGGTGCTGGGGGATGGAGACTAAGTATCAAGGAGTGGCAGGGAGACTTCCAGGACTGAGAATACAGAGCCGTTATTGATAATGATTGCAGCAGCAATTGGACAAATGGAGAGCATACTCACTCAGCCAGACATGACACACACTAGTGTGGCACCCGCACAACACAAAGGACATGAGTATAGGGAAGGTCAGACAGCAGGTTGCTCAAACCAAAGGGGCACTCACATGCTTTCAAAGGAACCCAAGAGGACGGGATTGTACACTGTCATGGGAGGCCTTGGGAAAGGTTACAGGAGGGAAGGGAAAGAAAAAAGGATCATACAAAGATCCATAGGCTGTAGGCCAAAGAGCGGGGGAGGGGGGGAGCCTGTGCTAGCACACATGCCTGAGACATCCATACACAAACACAATGGGCAGCCAAGGAATGGGAAAATAAATCACAACAATTGAAAGTGCATACACCACCTTGAGATACTACCCAGCACTCACGGATTTTCAGCTCACACAGAAAATACCCTATCACTGAGCAGTCAGCAGAGGGATGCAGCCAATTAGGACCAAGGGAAGGGTGAGGGGGCAATAAAGGTGGGGGGGGGGGGGGGAGGAGGAGGTTAGGCTCTGATTCCAAAGATCAGCCACACAGACTGCCAGAAATCCATACGCTTGCTTACTTGCAACACACCAACACTGGGAAACACTGCAAGCTGTATACCTTCATACCAGATATCCAAACAACCATGACTAGAGCTTCAAACATGGTCTCCAGTGTTCACTAGCTCGCTCATGGTTAAGAAAGGATGACAACAAGGCACACACTTCCCCAGGACAGGTGAAGGTGGCTCAGAAGATGCACACATCACCAGAACACACACAAATCCTAGGGAAAATGACATGTCCTGCAACCAACATTTTAGGGACTTATGGTTCACAATGCACAGCGGGCAGGTGGACAGGCGGGCATGCAGGTGCAGCTGAGGAACAAGACACCACAGATGCTGCTGACATACAGCTCAGAGGGAGGAAGAGGCTGCTGCAAGTATGACTACTGCAAAGAGACAGCACTGCACATCTAACTGCACTTTCTGGGCTGCTTCTGATTTCGGTCTGCATACTCCAATAGCAGTAGGTCCCCATGAGAGAAACTGCAGACCGTGGCAGGATACTTCGAGGGATAAAAAGCAGCCCAAATGCGCTTCACTCACAACACGGTGGGGGGAGGGGAGGCGTCAGGAATGGCAGATAAACACTGAGGAAAATTGGGGGGGGGGGGTCTCCTTACTCCAGCTATGTAGGGGATCGGCTACACAGCAACTAGCAGCCCCTGAAGTCCTAGACCATTAGTGTGCTGGGGAAAGAGCCAGGCATACTTTGCCAATCATCTCAGCGGCAAGGAAAGGAACACAAAAGCCCAGAGAATGCAATGGGGATGCGGAATGACACAACACATCTACAACAGCACAGTGATTGCACCAAGCATATGATGACACCTGGGTCCACACAAACAAAAGCTATAAACTACTGCCACACACATTGCACATGCTCAACTTGGCTCAATTAGGATAAAGCCAATAGACCAGGAACCGAAAACAACTGAAGACTCCAGAACATAGCTTGATTGGATAGCACAGCAAATGCACCATGCACATACTAACAACTAGGGCTGGCCAACAACATCATCATTGACCAGAAAAGAAAACTTCCATGTTCCTACATTCTATGAGAATACAGGATATACAGACAAGCATAATGGGAAAGCAGAAACACACCACCACTATAGAATGTACAAGGAAAAAAAAAGTAAATACTAAACAGTGGACATAACTGACAGGTCACCAAATTTCACTGACCTATGTCAGCAGGCACACACAAGTAATGCAGGTATAGGGATGGTTCCCACAGCAGGACCTGTGGGCAGCAGCACTAACTACTAACTACCACTGCCTCTGCACCCCTTTAGGCAAAATGGTGGGGTGCTTGGAACACAAAGCCTCCATGGGTGGGGGAAAATCCAACAAAGCTGTGCCAAGATTTCAGCTGCTATACAGCCATCCATCAGGGCTGGGGAGGTGCAGGGCTTTACTCCCCTACTGTGCAAACAGAATACACTTCTTGACCACAGACTCTGCAGATGCCCAGGAATGAGGTCCATGAGAATAAACATCAGCAAAAGCTGGTTTCTATGGCCAAAAGGGTGCTGTCACAACCTTTGAAGACAAAGCGGGGAGACGGGTAGGGGTGGGGTCTGCTACACTCATGGTAGCACACAACAAAAGGAACAGAAAAAACAAGGGAAACCTGCAAAGCAGAAACATGCATGCAGTGAAGTTGGGGGGCTAGAAGCTGTGACCACACATACCTCAGAGATGGAAAGGCAATGGGCAGACAAGGAATAGAAACAGGAAAGCACACCAATTGCAACAGCAAGCACCACGTGAACATAGAGATGCGCATTCAAGGATCCCCAGCTCAAAAAAAGAAAACCATGACAAGCACACAACAGTGCCATAAACTCATAAAGGGCAAAGGAAGGGGTGGAGGACTACAGGGGGTTAGGAGGAGGAGGTCCACAGAGTGGGGGCTGATTCCATAGCTCAGCAGCACAAACCCCCAATAAGAACGTAAACAATAATCAAAAACAACAAAAAAATGAAAGTACTGACATGTACCAGACTTGCGATGCAAACATGAGAGCTTCAATGACGAGCTCCTGGGTACATCAAGTGGAGGAATAGGGAAGGATGGGGCCCCAGCACATGGAATCCCAAGGGCAGGTAAAGGCGGTTCACAAGATGGACACGTGGCCAGTATGCGCACAGAGGAATGGGATATACTATGCAAGACCCCTCTTAGGTAGCTCTGCTTGCTCACACTGCAAGGAAAGTGGATGGAGATGAGGGGCGACAAAGCAAATACTGCCAGTAGGCAATGATACGGGTGGGAATGATAGGGGCACAATGATCTTCACTACACATCACCATACATTTTCAGAGTTGATTCTGCTCTGCAAAATGCAGGACCAGCAGGTCCCCCTGGAAACTGCAACAACACAACACGGGAAGGATAAAAAGCAGTCGAAACATAAGGCCTGCAGAACTCAGGACAAGAACACCAGTAATACCTCAAGACCATGAAAATAATTAGCGTGGAGGAGAATGCAGTTTGCTGCAATGAGGAAGGGGACAAGCTGGATTTAGCATGAAAAGCTTATCTTGCAGGTGCAAAGCAAAAGGAAGCCCATATGGAAGCACCATCTCCATGTACTAGCAAAGCAGGCATTAGGCAATTCAGCTCAGCAGCATGGAAAGGGGAACAGCAGCCCAGAGGGCTGCAGGGGGCGGGCACAGGGAAACTAGGCTAGGACACCGTAGGGGACTGACACCACACAGAAGAGCACAGCAACGGCAACAAGCATACACTAACACCTGCGATTGCTCAAAAAAAAAAAAAATTCCCGGCACAGACACTACATTGTCCAATCCATTCGATTGGCACAAGAAAAGCAGCAAGCCAGGCGTGACGGTAGAACAGGAACAAATGACCACTTCCAACAAAATGAACACTGAGGTGGGAGATAAATGAGCAACAAAGAAACACTTGCAGCATGGGAGAAGGATTGCATACATGATGACGCACCACACATGCAGAATCAGGGCAGAACCATAAACTGCTTTTTAGAACATCATCCTTTCAGTAGAACATGGGAACTAGCACTGGAGAGACAGGCACAATCAGAAATCATTACCATGGGAGAGCAATAATGGAAAAGTGGACAACAAACATGCTCTGCAGGTGTCACACAACTGCATTGGGGTTAAGGATGGGGGACAACATGATGTGGGTCACAAACATGACCCTATGAGCGCTGGCAAAGGCAGTAGTGTTGGAAAAGTCATTGAGGTAAAGTGGATCACACAGTGCCTGCTGCTCCCATAGTACTGTGGAGTAAGGGGTTGGGGAGTGTTGGATCACGGACACTGAGTTTTGAGGAGTGGCAAGGACACTTCCAGGAATCAGAATACCAGGCAGGTATTGACTGAATGCAGCAGCAATTGGCCAACAAAAAGAGAACATGCTCACTCAGACAGACATGACAATTACACACTTCTACGGCATCCGCAGAAGAGAGAGGCCATGATGATAGACAAGGTCAGGCCAACAGGTTGCTCGACACACAGGGGTGCTTGCACATCCCTTAAAAATCACCCAGGAAGGGGGATAATACAGTCATGAGAGGACTTGGGAAATGTTGCAAGAGGGAAGGAAAGAAAAAAAATAATCAGCAAAAGGTCCATAGGCTGTAGGCAAACTAGGGGGGGGGGCGGGCTTTGCTAGCACACATGCCTGAGACATTCACATGCAAACACAATGGGCAACCACGGAATGGGAAAAGGAAACACCAATTGAAAGGGCATGCTGCACCTTGCGATACTACTCAGCACTCACAGATTCTCATACTCATACACACAATAACCTGTCAGTAAGCAGACAGCACTGTGATACAGTGAATTACTTCCAACAGAAGGGTGAGGGGACAAAAAAGGTGGGGAGGACCATGTTACATTCTAATTACACAAATCAGCCACACAGACTTCCAGAAATCCATACACTTGCTGAGCTGCAACACCCCAACACTTGAAAATACGACCACTGCTACAAGACGTCAATGCACGCACGTCTAACTGCAGTTTCTGGGCTGCTTCTGATTTCAGCCTGCATACTCCAATAGCAGCAGGTCCCCATGAGAGAAACTGCAGACCGTGGCGGGATACCTTCACTCACAACCCAAGGGGGGTGGGCGTCACAAATGGTAGCTACCGACTGAGGAAAATTGGGATGAGGGGACACATTAGTCGAGCTATGAAGGGGAACGGATACAAAGCAACTGGCAGGCCCTGAAGACGCAGACCATTTGTATGCTGGGGCAGGAGCCAGGCATAGTTTGCCAATCATCATCTCAGATGCAAGGGAAGGAACACAGGAGCCCAGAGGCTGCACTGGGGATGGGGAGTTACACTGAAACATGGTATGGCTCTGACACAACACAGCTACAACATCACAGCAATTGCACCAAGCATATGAAGACACCTGGTTCCAGCCAACAAAAAGCAATGAACTACTGACACAGGCATTGCACATGCTGTACTTGGCTCCATTGGCATAAAGCCAATAGACAAGGAACATAGCTGACAAACAAAGAAATACTTGCAGCATGCATATCAAGTCTGGGATACAGAGTTGAGGATCATACACTGTGGATGCAAAAATCATTGGAAATATCCAAGACCAAAAAACTTGAACAAGCAATGCTATCTACAATGGCGTCCTTTCATTGCAGTTTTCTGGGATGCTTCTGATTTCAGTCTGCATACTCCAATAGCAGCAGGCACCCACGGGATAAACTGAAGACTGACGGGATCATTGAGGGATGAAAAGCAGTCCAAGGAAGAGATTTGGAAGTCCCTAGACAGCGGTAGCAGTGATACCACAACACTACGAAAATGGTGGTGGGGGGAGCACATTTGGACATACTTATGAAGGAAGGGGAAAACCTGCATTAATATCACCAGCTTCCCCTGCAATGAAACAGGAACAATAAGCCCATGGACATGTGCCATCTCTTGGTGCTGCAGAACCAGCCAGGAGACCATACTTGCCACTCCTCTCAGCTGCAGGAAAAGGTAACCCAGAGGTTACAGTGGAAGTGGGGGACTAGGCTAGGATATGGTAGCACACTGACACCACACAGCTACAACAGCACAGCAACTGCACCAAGGAAACACGAACACCGGGGCTGGCTGGACAAAACAATACACTAAACTGCAGCCACACACATACATGCTCCACTAAGTGAGTACTCGGATGGGACATGGCTGGGCAACAAAAGAATGCTTCTACCATGATATGTGAGTTCTATAGAGGTTTAGGGTTACACACTGGTGATGCGGAATCATACAAGAATGATCCAGGCCCATACAACTAGAAAAACCAGTGCTTTTAAAGGGGTATTAGCCTTTCACTGCAACATAGGCACTAGAAGCAGAGGTGCAGGGACATAACCAGAACTCATTACCAAGGAGCAATGGAAAACTGGAACTAAAACGCTGCTGAAAAAAAGTAACATGTTGCAGGTGTCCTGAAAAAAGCACTGTTGGGAGGTGGAAAGTAGACATGATGATACGGCCAAGGATGAGCACACAACACATGCTGCTATGCGGCTCTCATGGAGGGAGTAAGAGGCTGCTGCCATCACAAATGCTGCTACAATCTGGCACAGCACATCCAACTACAGATTCTGGAATGATTCTGATGTGCATACTCCAGTAGCAGAAGGTCCCCATGTTACAAACTGGACTGGCATGATACTTCGAGGGACGAAAAACAGCAAAAACAACAGGCTTGCAGGACTCACAAGGCAGGGGCAGCAGTGATGGCTCATAGCAGTGAAAGTGCTGAGGAGGGGCGCTCTTGCACATGCCTATGAAGGCAACAAACTCCACTCAGTACCACAGGCCTTCATTGCAGCTGCACAGCACTACGTACCACGTGGTGCTGGGACATCTGGTTGCTGGGACAACAGCCAGGAGACAAGCATACTTGCCACTCATGTCAAGTGTAGGGAAAGCAGCACAGCAATCAGTCCAGAACTTGGGGTCAGGGGGTTGGGCATGGAAATGGGATGCGGCATCACACTGCCGTGCCCACGATTGGATCTCACAGCAACTTCACCATGCACGTGCTGACAGCTGGGGCTGAACAAAAAACTACACACTGACCAAAAAACAGCTCCACATTACAGTTCATTCAATGACTACAAAGGAAACACAGGCGAGCATAATGTGAAAGGAGGAACAGACCACCACTTAGAGTATTGAAGGAAAAAAGTAAGGACTCAGGTGGGACCTCGGCAAGAGAAACGAGAATGAAACAGGCATGCAGGAAAGACTGAGAGGGGGGCATTCTAGACAAGACTAAGGATCACACAATGGGTGCAGAATCATGGTGGGAACTTCCTCCATCGTGCAAGCAGAACTATCAGTGCTTTGAGAATGGTCCGATCTTTTTGGCAGGATCACAGTGAGTGGAGAACGCTCTGGCCGCTGGTAATAGACATGCAGGAAAACAATCAGAGGTCAGGCATTCTCCCCTGGAATAAGGGATAGTGGGAAACTGGAGCGACTGCAAGGTTGTTAAAACTAAGCCACAGAGTACAGATGGCCCACAATAGGGTTTGTTTGGGGGGGAGGGGAGCCCATGATGTCGCAGGTGAGGATGACGACACCAAACATGCAGCTGGGATAGTACTCTTCAGGGAGGGGAGGAAGAGGCTGCTGCCATAATGAATACTGCTACTGTCTAACACAGCACTTTTAACTCCAGATTCTAGCCTTCTAGAATCCATAGTCCAGGAAAACCTCCCCATGAGACAGTGCACTCCATGGCAGGATACCTAAGGTCTGAAAATCAGCACAAATGTCAAATTGCAGCACTAACACAGGGGCAGCACTGACAGCTCACCACCGGGAAAATAGTATGAGGGGGGGGGTCATTCAAGTTGATACAGCTATAAAGGGGACAAAGTACACATCATACGACAAGCTTTCCACGCAGCTGCACAGCAGGAAGCAGCACATGAAAATGTAGCATGTGGGTGCTGTGCCAGCAAGCAGGAGACAAACATACCTTCCACTCCTCTACGCTGGAGGAAAAGGAGCAAAGCACTTGGGAGTTCAGCATAGGTGGCAGGGCAGTGAGTAAGGAGACACTGGCATGCCCTACCTATCATAGAACAACAACTACACCAAGCACATACTAACACCTAGACGTGCAACAAATTCCCAAATTGCTGCCACACTCCATATTTCACTAGACTTAATTGGGAGAAAGGTAACACTACCCCAAGCATGAAAGAAGAAGAGGAGCAAAAGACCACTAACAATATGAAAGGGAGAAAGTACACAAACACTCAGGGGGTACATGGGTGAAAAATAAAAGAATGAAGCAAGTACGGAGGGGGGTGGCAAGATTTCTGCACAGGCATCAGGATTGCAAAGTGGATAGCAGGTACTGCGTACAAGATTTAGGCCTACACAGTCTACAAAATATATCATACTAGAAATGTCCAGGACCATAAACTGGTTTTTACAATAGCATCCTTTCACTGCAACATGGGGACTGGCATGGAAGAGGTGGCTTTCCAATCAGAACTCAGTACCAGGGGGATGGCCAATGGCAGAAAACTGGAAGGACTACACAGCTGTTAACATTAGTCATGTACTCCAGCAGTCCCACAACCGTGCTGTGAGCAGGGGCAGTGACATGATGTGAGTGGCACACAAGAGCCTATGGCTGCATCCAAAGGTACTACTATCTGAGAAATCACACAGCTAGCATTGGGGGAGAGTGGAGGCGCGGGACACCAAAGCATGAGCCAAGACCTCCTGCAGCCATGCTGATGATACATGTCTTACTCCACGATGTTTGCTGACTGTCATACATCCGTTAGTTGATGCTCCCATGAGCAAACATGAACCATGCAGTAGGAGGTGGGTGTGGACTGGAATAGAGACTGGGTATTGAGTGCCAGGGAGACTTTCAGAACTCAGAATACCAGGCCAGGGGCGATGCTGATCACAGCATCAGTGGGGGGGGGGGGGGGGGGGGAATGGAGGGCAAGCTCAGTCATCCCAAGATGACACTCACACTCCGCTCCGACATCTGCACAACACAGCCCATGAAGATAGACACAAGCAAGACCACCTTGTGCTACCAACAAAGGTGCTCGCACAACCTTACACAAGCAGCAAGGAGGGGGGGGCTATTACACGGTCATTAGAGCACCATGGGAAGAGAAGAGGAGGACAGGGAGGAAAAACTGCACAGCATAAACACAGATAGACTGGAGGGGGGATCAGGGATGCTTGTTGAGAGCACACATGTCTGAGGCACACATGCAAAAAGACAATGGGCACCCACGGACGGCACACAGGAAACCACACCACCTGCAACGACATGCAACACCTTTACATAGTCATCAGTACTCACAAACTCCCAGCTCACAGAAAAATGACAACATTGAATTGGACTCGATTCCACAGCTGAACAGCAAAAACTCCCAAGAAGAATCCATACACGTGCTTCGCAGGAACACCACAAAGCCTGAAAATACTGAGAGTAGCATACCTTCCAATATCCAAAATGTTGTGAATGCAAACATGAGAGCTTCAATCACAACCTCCTGTGTGCATCACGTGGTGAAATACGTAAGGGGTCACAGCACACAGAATCACAAGGGCAGGTAAAGGTGGCTCACAAGATGCACACATGTACACAATGCACACAAAGGAATGGAACATACCATGCAACAGCCCTTTTGGATACCTCAGCTTGCTCACACTGCACATGGCAAATGGGTGCAGATGAGGACAACACAAAGGCTGCCGCTAGCCAATTCTACAGGTGTGAGCTAGGGAGGTGCAAGGACCTTGCACTACAGATCATACTCCACATTCAGGATTGATTCTGCTCTGCATAATGCAGTAGCGGCACATACACCTTGGAGAAACTGCAAGGGAAGGATACCTGAGGAGTGAAAAGCAGTTCAAAGATAACACTTTGGATTAACTGTAAAAAGCTTCCCCTGCAACTGCACAGCAAACAGAAGCCCATGAACATGCACCATCTGCGGGTACTAGGCAAGCAGACAGTAGGCAAGAATGGCTGCCATTCATCTCAGCAGCATGGAAAGAGGCACAGCAGAAAACACAGAGTTGCAGTGCGGGGCAGCAAAAAACTAGGCTAGGACACAGTAGGGGACTCACACACCACAGCTAGAATAGCACCGCAACCACACCAGGCATACACTGACACCTGGGGCTGGCCAACAAAAAAAAAATATTTAAAAAATGCCACCACAAACACTACATGCTACAATACATTCACTTCACATACAGAAAGCAGCGAGCCAGGCGTGACAGTAGAATAGGAACAGACCGCCACTTAGAGGAAACTCAAGACTGAGGTAGGACATGAATGAGCAACAAAGGAAGACTTGCAGCATGGGAGAAGTATGACACACAGTATTACACACTACACATAGAGAATCATGTCAGAAATGTCCAGGACCATAAACTGCTTTTTAGAACAGCACCCTTTCAGTGGAACACTGGCCTTGGAGAGGCAGAGGCACCATCAAAAGTCAATACCATAGGTGACCAATGCTAGAAAACTGGAGGACAAAATCATATTCCACAAGTGTCACACAACTTCGTTTGAGTTAAGAGTAGGGGACAACATAACGTGGGTCACTTACAGGACCCTACGGGTGCTGCCTACGTTAGTACTGTTGGGAAAAAATCATGGGTGAAGACGGGGTTTAAGAACACGGAGGCACCAGCCAAGACCTGCTTCGGCCTGATGCTTCATGTCTTCCTCCACGATGTGTGCTGATTCTCATCCCATCATCCAGTGTCTGCTGCTCCCATGGGACCATGCAGTAGGGGACTGAGGGTTGCACAGTGATGGACACTGAGTAATGAGGAGTGACAGGGAGATTTCCAGGACTCAAAATACCCGGCCAGGATTGATAGTGGTTGCAGCAGCAATTGGGGGACAAATGGAGAGAATGCTCACTCAGCCAGACATGACACTCACACACTACTGCAGCATCCGCAGAACACGGAGTCCATGAGGATGGAGAAGGTCGGACAGCAGGTTGCTCGACCCACAGGGGTGCTAGCACATCCTTTAAAGAGCACCCAGGAGGGGGAACACTACACTGTTATGGGAGGACTTGAGGAAGGTTACAACAGGGAAGGGAAAGAAAAATGATCAGCAAGCAAAATCTCCATACACTGTAGGGCACGGCAGGGGGGTGGGGGGGCCTTTGCCAACACACAGACCTGAGACATGCTTACACAAACACAATGGGCAACCACGGAATGGGAAAAGGAAACACAACAATTCAAAGGGCACGCCACAGCTTGAGATAGCACTCAGCACTCACAGATTCTCAACTCACGCAGAAAATAATCTATCACTGAGCAGACAGCAGTGTGATACCATTAGGTATAACGGATGGATGATGGTGCAATACAGGTGGGGAGGAGCAGGTGAGGCTCTGATTCCACAGATCCGCCACACAGACTGCCAAAAATCCATACACTTGCTTAGCTGCAACACCCAAACACCTGAAAACACTGCAACTTGTATAGCACTCCAATCACCGGGTTTGCAAGACACAATACACAGGGGTAGCAGTGATACTCCAAGAGTAAGAAAATAGTGGTAGGGGCGCACACTTTGACACACTTATGTAGGAAGGGGCAAAACTACACTTCATATCAAAAGCTTCCCCTGCAATAAGCCCATGATCATGGAAAGAGGCCATCTCTTACTACTGGACAACCAGCCAAGAGGCCATCCTTGCCACTCCTCTCAGATGCAGGAAAAGGTAACCCAGAGGTTGTAGTGGGGGTAGGGGACTAGGCTAGGATATGGCAGCACACTGACACCACACAGCTACAACAGCACAGCAACTGCACCAAGGAAACACTAACACCCAGGGCTGGCCGGAAATAACAGTACACTAAACTGCAGCCACACAAATACATGCTACGCTAAGTGAGAACTCAGATGGGACATGGATGGGAAACAAAAGAATTCTTATAGCATGTGATGGGAGTTATTCTGTACAAGATTTAGGGTGACACACTGCTGATGCGAAATCATAGCAGAAATATCCAGGCCCCTACAACTGGAAAAAGCATCATTTTTTGAAAAGGTATTAGCCTTTCAATGCAACATACATACTGGTCACAGAGAATCATGGACATGACCAGAAGTCAGCAACAAGGGTAAGCAATGGAAAAGTTGAACTACAAGTTTGTTACAAAAAAAATTCACATCTTGCAGTTGGCGTGCAACAGCACTATTGACAGGTGGCAAGTAGACATGATGATACAGCCTAGGAAGAGGACACAACAGATGCTGCCATGCAACTCTCATGGAGGGAGGAAAAGGCTGCTGCCAGCACAAATGCTGCTACGATCTAGCACAGCACATACAACTGCAGATTCTCAGCTCATTCTGATCGGCATACTCCAGTAGCGGAAAGTCCCCATGGAAAACAATAGACTAGCGTAATACTTCAAAGGATAAAAAGCAGACCAAAGACAAACCGTGCAGGACTCACAGCACACATACAGCACTGATAGCTCATGACTAGGAAAATAGGCTTTCCATGCACCTGCACAGCCCCATAAATGTGTGGCATCACATTAGTGCGACAGCAGCCAGGACACGAGCATACTTTCCATTCATTTCTACTGGAGGGAAAAGGGCAGAGCACTCAACAGTGTGGAAGTAACAGATAGACCATGAGGATGGCAGCCCTCAAACAAGGACCAGGAAATCACGCTTTTGAACATTTTAAGCAACACAGACATGAACTTGCAGGAGTGGGGTGGGAAGCAGACAAGAGTTATGTGCAACCTAGGCTGGGAAGCTACTGCTAGGGAAGCAACTAAAAAATAGATTCCCATAAGTTGTGCTTCCATCTCATCAAATGCTTTTTTTTTTCCTTCAAGAAAGGGTAATAAGGAACTGAAAACAAGACCACTAGTAAAGGAAGATGTCCACATCTTTCACATTTTCTTAACATTTAATGCACTGAGGGAAAACAGGGTCTGAAGGAGATGGGTTGGATTGACTGAGTGGTGAGGAGGATAAAGGTTGAATGATACAGACCTGACTTGGATCAAGGGCGGAAGGGGGGCGGGGGGGAGAGACGAGTTGGCTGCCTGTTAAAAGCATCAGTGACATGAACCCAGACCACACGCCAATAAAGTCAACTGAAAGAAAACTGTTTCACATGTCCCTCCCTGAATTGTATTGCTGCTTTCACCATTTCGGCAATGCACTCATTGGCACACATTAAACTGCCATCTGTCAGCTCCACTGCATATTTCACTTACAGATGAGATCACAATGGAAGGGAGGGAGTTACATACAACTAAATCCTCACATGTGTCATGGAGCTAGGCATTGGGTGGGTGGCAAATGTTCCTGGCCCTGACAGTACATGCTGCTCATTGGAAACAAGGCCGTGTGTGTGTCTGTGTGTATATCTGTGTGTGTGTAGCGGAGGGGGGTTGCATTCAGTTATAAACATCGGAAAACAGGATGGGACCTGCTGGTATACCACTACGCAATCACTGCGCACACCAAGAAAATAATACAAGTTAGCATGCCAACTTAACCTTTTGCACTCGGATGTCGAGTGTGACTCGACACGCTTAGCATTAGAATGAAGGAATCGAGAAAAAAGCGAGTGCAAAGGGTTAAGCTGACATGTAGGATATTTGCCTTTAGTTTGTCTGCCTACATTTCATGAAACTCAAAAAAAAAAACCATTGCGGGATACCAACAACAGGAAGAATGTTACCTAGCTTAAAACTTTAAACTATTCACAAATGTCTGCTTCCTGAATCACAGAGAACGACAGATAAGTACCCTAAGGAAACTAAGAACCAACAGATGAGGTAAGACACAAACAGAATGAATGTGAAATTAGATTATTGGAGGCTGAGTAAGTAAGGGGGGATTGGTAGGAGGAATACAATGACTAAGGAAACGTTGGATACACAGGACAGTTTACAGATCACTATTCAAGGATACAGCACCATTTCTTTGGGGACACGGAGACACGACACGTAGCCCACACACTGAAGGAGGCAGTTCAAAACAACCACCGCAAAGACACATCCACCCATACATACATCCAAACATCTACCCATCCATCCACCCATCCATCCAACCACCAGACACGTGGAGTTCAGGATCCTATATAAACAAATAACACTTACACACAAGCCTCAAGCAAACTCTACAAGACTACAAAGACATAAATTACACTACAATTTGCTTAACATTTAACAACACCAATTAGGAATGCTTCAGACCCCTTAGAACTAATATAAAATGAGATCATCCCTTGGAGAATCGATACGGCTACCGAGATGACCTTGCACACCTCACAGCTACGCTGCCTTCCATGCAATAACCTTAACTTTCAAGGACTGCACAACGGTATAGGACACTGCTCTCAGTTACAGATACAACCAGATAGCCATGTAGGCTGCTTCTTAAAGACCAAATCATATACCGTAACACATCACATGGACTGGCTCCTCCATAGGAGGCACAATCCATACCACAAGAGACCTGCAGATGGCTACCCATAGGACCTTTCCCAACATCCCACTGGCACTGATGACTGACATCCTAAAGGACTCTACCTCAAACACGCTCAAACAGGGACCTCTGGATCAACTTTTCTTGCTAAAAGGATACTCTGTGGCCTGCAAGACACACACACCACACATGCCCTTATTCTGTCCCAAGGGCTACAATGAAACAAGACCTGGGACTAAAGAGATGGCAACGGGAGAGAGAGGCATGGGAAAAAACGACACTCACAGACAATCCCAAAAATGTGCACTGAAGACCGGGCCTAGTCCAATCTCACATGGACTATTCAAAAGCATATCACAGCTGTATGTCTCCTGCACTATCGAACCTTGAAAGCACTGTGCCTACTGAAAACCTCAACTGGCCCCTGCCATCCAACAAGAGATGCATGTCCTAGGAGGCGCTGACAATTCTTTCCTAAATTACAGGTGCACTCGTGCATTTACAGTAAATAAACAACTCAGACGCGCCTTGCAAGGGGCACGGGAAGGGGCATGGCATGAGGGGCCCAGGGGAACAAGAACAGCATCCAAAAAATAAAATGGAATACAATCAACGATACGGTACAAATGACAGGCCCTCAGGACGACACATTGGAAAAGGAGCTTCCAACAGGACCATAAACAGGCACTGCTAAGCACACACTGACTCAAGAAATGGACCGATTTTGGAAAATGGCTTGGCAGCTCCCAAGGTTCAACAAACAATTTAAAAACGACTCAATGATTCAAACTCAGTAGGTAAGAATCTTCCTAGAAAGATGCTCAGGCCACAATCCCGAGACCACCTTACAGGAAGAGAATAACACCAAAACAAACAGCCTAAAAAATGCAATGCACCTCACGATACTGATTTCCCACAGGGAACATAGTCACTGAAACATAACCGCGGCTTCCACGGCCGTGGGTAACACCACCGCGACCGCGCCGCTCCCTCCCGCAGCCGCCACTGCGCTTTCTTCCCCGCGGCTGCAACCATCGCAGCAACCGTCGCCGCCGCAGAGCCACCCTCCCGCCATCCCGCAAGCGGCTCCAAACAGCTGGCTCCCGCGCGCTCCGGGGTGGGGGGGTGGGGGAGCGGAGGCGGCAAGGGAGCAGGCGTGGGGAGGGCGGGCAGTGCCGCTGGCTCAGGCACAGGACGCCCCTGACAGCGACCCGGGCTCGGACCCTGGAGCCCCCGGGTCCGCGGCCCCGCCTCCTCCTCCTCCTCCTCCTCCCCTCCGACTCGCCCGCCTCCTTGCAACAGGGCTCCTTCTGCCCTGCCTCCTTCTGCCCTGCCCTCCGCTCCCTCCATTCCCCCATCCTCACTCCCCAGACTTCCCCAGGCCGTTCCTCGTCAGGAACCAGGTTGGGTGTACCAACTAGATACCCCGGAAGGGCGAGAGGGGCGTCGACATCGAGACCAGATGCTCCAATGCCTAATAGCCGGCCTACAGGCCGTCTCCCACAAGGTAGTCAATTTTGACAAGCTGAGGGAAGTTACTCAGGGACCAGAAGAGAACCCCGTGGTCTTCCTTAACAAGCTGACTGAGGCTCTGACATGATATACTCGCCTAGACCCTGGGTCCCCGGACTGAGCAACAGTTCTAGCCACTCACTTCATTTCGCAGTTAGCCCCAGATATCCGAAAAAAGTTAAAAAAGACAGAGGATGGCCCTCAGACCCCTGTCCGGGATCTGGTGAATATGGCATTTAAGGTTTTCGGTGCCCGTGAGGAGCAGGCAGAGTACGCCCGCCTTCGACAGGAGATGAGTCTGCAAACCCAAACCTTGCTACCTTTGGGGCCGGCGGCAGCCACGCATGGTCCAAGAGGGACTGTGCGTGGTGGGGGTGCAACGAGAGAATGCTTCCAGTGCAGAAACGAAGGCCACACTGCCCCCAACCCCGGCTCCAGCCCAGCCCTGCCCGGCGTGCGGTCAAAGCGGCCACTGGAAAAGTGACTGCCCTGGAAAAGTGACAGGCCCTCTGCCTCTCAACGTAGAGGGGCTGTCCTTCCAGGTCATGACCCGCCGCTGGCCACGCTGGAACTGGCTGAAGGCTGAAGATGCCAGGACTCGATGACCCATCACCCTCGCCGGGCCCCCAGGTAAACGCTCAAGGTAGTGGGTAAGCAGATCTCCTTCCTGATCATACAGGGGCTACGTCTCTGTTCTTGCCCTCCTTTTCCAGGCCATTGCCCCTTCCACGATCTCGGTCATGGGTATTGATGGCAAACATGCTCTGGCCTCAGCGCCTTCTCACCCCGCCCTCTCCCCCTCTCCTCCCTCCCTAGAGAACAACTTTCTTGCTGGCACAGGCTTATCAGAAACTCAGTTCTGAATTCAAGCAGTTAGAGGCCTGTTCCAAGAAGTTTTAAAGTTAACTGTTGACAAGGATTTTAAAAGGACCCACTCACCTGGACAGTCCTTCCCCAGGGGTTCAGAGACAGCCCTCATCTGTTTGGCCAGGCATAACAGACTTCCGACAATGCTCATTAGAACCCAGCACTCTCCTCCGGTATGGAGATGATCTCCTTCTCTGCAGCCCCTCCCTGGACCTGTCTCAGAGGCATACAGCTGGCCTCCACTGGTAGGATTCTTCCAGCCTTCACCCCGCAGCCTACCTGTCCAGACAGCTTGATCCCACAGTTCGGGAATGGCAGCCCTGCCTCCGGGCTCTGGCTGCAGCTGCTGCTCTCACCAAGGAGGCCCAGAAGATTTGCCTCCAGCAACCCTTACAGGTCTTCTCCAGGATCTTCTGTCACACCAGTCCTTATCTCTCCTTGCCCCCTCTCTAATGCAGGAACTCCTGCCCCGAGGTCGTCAGAGGCCCTCACTCAACCTTGGGAAGGACTCTCAGATCTTCCTCTCTCTAATCCTGACTTAACTCTGTTTGTGGATGGAAGCTTTTGTCTAGACCCCCAGGGACGTCAGAAAGCCTCCTACACGATAGTAACACTGGAGCGGACCCTGGAGACGGCCTTCATCCCTCTTCACCTCGCCCACACTGCAAGAGGCAGTTACAAGTGCCTACTCCTCCTGCTCACCCGAGGGAGGAATGCGCACCAACTTTCCAAAACATCAAATGAGGGGACACCTCCCAGGGCAGGACTGGCAGGCAGCTGCTCTGGGAACAGGCTGACAGGTGGACAGGACTGCACACAGTAATCCTCACAACCCCCACTGCGGCCAAACTACTTGGAGATCCATCGTGGCATCACCTCTCCAGACTCAAGAGGACCCCGGAGCAGCATGACTTCTATAAAGGTGTGGTGTTGGGCCCCACTAAGGTCCGCCTTAGCCGCCCTCCCCCTCCTCCTTCTCCTCCCAGCCCTGGGCAACCTACACCCGCCCCCACCTGCTTATGTGTGGAGGTTCAAGGTCCGTGAAACCTACGACCAGGACAGCACACAAGTCACCCAGCAGGTAGGATCTCAGGACTGCCCTCTGGTCGGATGCCAGGCGGAGATCCTGATTGCTGTCGACCTCCGGTCAGTGTCCAATGGTGGCCGACCATATGCCTACTCTGCTTACAACCAGCGGAACCCAGACAGGTGTAATCACGACGTCAACACCTGTGGGGGTTGGCGCTGGTCAGGCTGTGTCATCCATGATGCCTACAATGAAGTCAGGTCTAGTCCCTTTTTCTGGAAGGACGGGACCTTCAACATCAGGGTCCGGGACCCCTGGGACCAGCGATGGGTTGCGGGCGTTATGGGAAAACTATATGGGGGTGGTTGGAGCTCAACCCCTTCAGGGACCATCTACATCTCCCGGGAATATATCATGGCCCAGGAGGCCCAAATCCAGGTCTCCAAAAGCATCCTACAGGCCGAACATTCCCTTAAAGGGAAGCTGCCTGATTCCCCCTAGGTAGAAGTCCTGTCTTCTTGGCTCCAACTTATCTAACACACCCTACTATTCCTTAACGAGACCCGCACCCTGCCCAATGTCTAGCACTGCTTTTTATGTGTCTCTCTCCAAAGACCTTTGCTGGCTGCCATCCCACTCATGACTCCTCCAGGAACCCAAGGACACGGTGAATGTCAGCCTCCCCTGGCTGGCATTCCCCTCTGGGAACCCGAAACTCCAGAGCCCACCTTGCCCCCACGGATATGCTACCAGACCAGCAACCCGGTAACTGTAGGATGGGTCACTTGGAACTGTACCCAAAACCACACTGCAGCCAGTACCACCAAGGCCAGCCCAGGTACCTTCTTTTGGTGCAACAGCACCTTAAGCAACTGCATAAACTCCTCTGACCCCGGACCTTGCTTTGGAGTCACAGTAGTTCCCCAGCTAACCTTGTATGGAGAGTCGGAGCTTGCCTGGTTGCTCCCTTCATCCCACCCCCGGGCCCGCAGGGCCGCCTTCCTCCCGGTCATGTTGGGGGTAAGTATCGCTACCTCAATAGGCCTCGCTGTGGGGGGGCCCTCGGGAACAGCATAATCTCTGCTCAGGATTACAATGACAGACTCCAGATAGCCCTGGAGTCTACTACTGCCTCCTTAGCCTCCCTGCAGCGGCAAGTAACATCGGTAGCCCAAATAGCCCTGCAGAACCGATGGGCCCTAGACCTTCCTTCTGCGGAAAAGAGGAGGAACCTACATTCCTTCAAGAAGAATGCTGCTACTACATCAACGAGTCCGGAGTGGTGGAACAGAACGTGCAGACCCTGACTAAGCTGAGTGAAGATTTACGTGCAAGACACTCCCGAAACAACTCTCTTTAGAGCTACCTGGACCCTACCCCTGATAGGGCCCCTAATTCTCATCTGTGTCTTTTTTTCACTAGCTCCCTGCCTCCTCAAATTCATCCGCTCCCGGATCACAGAAATGTCTCCAGTGACTGTAAACCAGCTCCTGCTCCATCCCTACACTCGGCTGCCCCTCAACCCACCTCTGCCTGACCCTGGCCTTTAACATCCCCCACCCTCTTCGCCCCTAGTCAGCAGGAAGTAGCCAGGACGATTTCGGCGCCCCCTATCACCAAAAAGGCCGGGATGTTAGGTCTTAGGTCGAGGCAGGGGGGAAAGACCACAGCCATGCAAGCATCAGCAAGGTAGATGGTGACAAAGATAACTGGCTCCTTCCCAGACCCTTGCCAGCCTTCCCAGACCCCTGCCTGAGGCAGGAATTCCACACCTCTCATGCCCTCCACCCTCCCCTCGCTAAACAGCTGTATAAAGGAAGTACCTAAGCCCCCGTTTTGGCGCAAACTCACCTGGCCCACTGTCGGACCAGTGAGTTTCGCCCGGGAGCACAAGATTAAAACCTCCCCCCCTTTCCATGGCCTGGACTCTGTGTCTTGTTTCCTGCGTTGCAAACCTTTCAAAAAGTACCCAACCTGCACAACAAGGCAGGGCTGCATAAACCGTGATGTCTTAGGGATCCCTGTTTGACGCAGAATCGCAGGACATGCCTACGTAAACACTCTAAACGTTACCTGATGCTCGTGCTCTGAGTCGTGCTCTACAAACAAACGGCGACGATGAGTGTAGCGATGATCATATACGGGGAACGGGTGGCCAATCCATCAGACCTCCCAAGACTCAGCTAACACAGATGCACGGCAGGTGGCTGCCTCGTCCAGACACTCCCGCTGCAGCTCCATCCAAGGAAATCTCTCCATCTGAAACACATGTCATCAAAACAAATCTGAAAAAATACACTTCCAAACAGACTCATCACATAAACAGTGTTTCCTGACATCTTTGTATCATGAATAACACCTTTACAAAGTATAAAAATAAAATAACACAATACAAACATATTTCCTGTACAAAAAACACTTCTTCAACTGGTTTTTACAGATACTGCAATCAAGGAAAGACGATTTAAAAAAAAAAAAAAAAGATGGGAGAGAAAAACTTCGTTTCGGTTACCTAATGCATTGGATAGCACCTTGGCAATGAATAAAACCTACAACGTGGGGACACGGTACATGCACAAACACTGACACCGATGAAGGAGTAAAAATGGACAGGGAAATACATCATTTTTCTAAGGACCATGGAAATTTAAGAAAACCATGCATGGTTTTTTCAACAGTCCCCACAGGCGTTACCCTTCAAAAATCATTCCTCTAATAATTTTCTGTAGTTCTCTCAGGAGCACAAGTAGCTGGCTAACACAATCACAATTAAAAAGGACACACATGCTTCCTTCCAATGGCCAGACCCATGGAACGCTTCAGAAATCTCAAAATGCCTCCATCCATGAACACAGAAGCACATTCAACAACACAACCTACCGAGATAGGACAACACTTACGATGCCGTTCGGACTTCCACGGTTCCTACGTTTCCATGAGCAGCCTTCACCTTCATTCTTTGACAAGTACACATAGTCACTGCGCAGGTCTTGCACAAAAGGAGCCGTGTGGGACGCTCGCTTGTCACGGAAGAGGTGCATTTTTGAGAGGAAGTGGCAGTTCTGAGGGGCAGAAAAGACGGTGGTAAGATGAAACGCCATCGAAAAGGACATCGACGTTCTACAAGATGCTTTCCTTCGATCGCAGCCGTGCCGCACACATCCGATAACACCTGGAAAAAGCAGTCGCTGGGGTGCAAACTCCTCACGGGAGGCTGGGACATCAACCACCGCTGGAGCCATCCATCACGAGGCAAAAATACTACACGGCTAACGATTCAGACGGCACAAAAGAAATACATACAAACAACAATCAGCACACAAGTGTCAGAAAAAATAATACGGGAGCTACAGAAAATACACATTGACTTCTTTTTTAAATGAATCCAACACAAACTTGGTCTACAACGTCATGACTACATACTAAACTCAACACATCACACACCGTTCACACATCTGGGTAACACATCGACACTGGCCATGGTGTCATGCACACTAAAAATTCACAAGAGATTCCATTAGGACAGACTCACAGAAAAATATACTTTAAGGACACGGGCAAGGCACATTGGCTCAGATCCATCCTAGGGACACGGGCACTAGAAACCGTCAGGACATGCACGGCCCTGGCTTTCTCACGCACATCTGATCAAACTGTAACATCTTCATGCTTCCATAACAGACCACCACGTAAACAAATACACTACATGGCACAGAAACACAATCCTGACCCATGACTTTCAAAACCCATGGCCATCGATGCTTCCACAAAAGGACCTTGAGATCCTTCACCGTGCCTACTTTGAATGGGCACATCAACATCTCCCTTGCCCTCTATCCCACTGAGAACGGAGCCATGGCCTATCAAAAACACTTTCAGAACTCAGGAGAATGGACAAATTAGAGAAAACATGGTTCTCTTCATGTCCCTTTCTCGTTTGCATCCATCAACGACTGACTTCAACTCGCCTACACGCCACATGTCTCACGCTGACCTGTGGATCTAACATACTGCACAAAGGACTACAACACAGGCTCCTACACAATTCCAACAAACCTTCATCCGATGGAGTGCAGCGAGGGGCGAAAGGAAGCACAGAATCACAGTTTCTCCAGGTACAATACAGGCAGGGACTTCTGGCACAACTCAGGCCAAAACCAAAATTGTTTCTTCTTTCACTTACTTACATAAACCAGATTCTACACCTATCGTCACACAACAAATCAGGGACAAAAAAAATACACCCATGCCTCCACGATAGTCACGGACCAGCATCAGAGTGGAACATTTCCTGATGGACCCACTACGTGAATCATAGACTTGAAAGCTGCAGGACACAAAATGAATCACATGGAAAAAAGGATACAAACCCCCAGTGCATCGGCTAACCAAAGGGGGACATAAACTATCAAAGGATAGGAATCCATGTTATTTGAAATTTCTAAATACCTTGGCCATCTCATGCAATAGGAGACGCAATGGGTAACAACCATCACACACTTACTATTCAAAAAGATAAAGACAATGTCACTGGTCACATTCCTACCTTCAAAGACATCTTAGAGACATTGGAAGACGACAAGGTTTCAGGGATGAAGCGGCCTCTCTGTACCCTGATACAAACATTACATCTCATCACAAAAAAGGCAGAGCACAAGGGCAACAACCTACTCAAACTAAAAACAGAGATACCCAAACTTCCTGCTATAGGGAATGCTGAATGGACACGGACCTTCTTCACGCTTCTCTTTCACATAGGAAACAAAGGGAACAGCTTCAGCGATTCAAACTCACAAACACAGACATCAACAGGAAACTGCAGGGAATGCAACTCAACAGCTGAAACAGCCTTTTTCTCAACACACATAGCACATCCTCCTGGCATACACTTTCCATTGTTCTCTTCCTCGTTCTGTTGAATTCTTGCACAAACATCAGGACATTCAACACTTCTCTTAACAGTCCACTGGCATTTCACCAAATACCCATCATCTCTAATCAAAATGTCACTGTAACTCGGCCATTCATGCGACTAAACATCACACTTGCCTACCTGTGGACAAGAGGAACGCATATGCAGAAAAACACAATGGCCATCGCAAAAACGAGGGCAGGCTGACACGGCTTGACAAACAAATGCTTCGCCTAGAATAACTTCGCCTACAAAAAAAAGAAAATACACAGAGGAGACTTCAAGGCGGATGGGAGAGCCAAAACATAGCATACACACGACACGAGGGGAGCCTCACATGCCTGCACAAGAACCAAATCGGGGCTGTCCGCCTCAAACAAATACACCCCAGCTACATACAACAGCAGGACACGGTCCTATCCAAGGAATAGGAGGAGGGGGATTTAGGTTCCTGGGAGAGAAACTCACGAGGCCAGACAAGTGAGGGGTGAGGGGTGATGCATTCTTTCCATCACCCACACACCACAAAGCTGAGCCGGGATAACTCCGGCACCCAAGGACAACAATCAGTTGCTTAGAAAGGACTTTGAGTGACCTTTTGAGGGGCGGAGACTGCTTCATGCATGCCCGAAGGGGAAACAAGGCAATGTGCTCAACGAAAATGATAACTGGTCTTCAGCAAAGGGACTATCCAAGGTCAAGTGACTTGAAAAGACACTTCTCGTCAAAAAAATATCTACTCAATGGCTCAAGCAACCCTAACAAGAAAACCCTGAAAACGGGAGACTCACACTTCTCCAAGGAACCAATCACCGGGACTTCAACAACACAGCTGATTATCTTCCACACAACCACCATTTCATTTCGACGCCACAAAAAAAAAACATAGAAACACAAACAGAGAGGACCTGGGGGTGGGGGCTAAAAGGCTCCCAAAGGAAAGCCTTAAAAATGCAAGAATACCACCCTACAAACACGTCTATGCAAATACTAAACACAGCTCATGTAGCTCTCACATCAGCGTGCTCTCTCCTCTCCCCCATTTCTCTCTCTCTCCCTCCCTCCCGCCCTCCCGACCTCCTGCCCTCAAAAACACACACTCCCTTCGACCCTATCTAGGACATGATGGAAAAAATGTCCATAAATACTCACTCCGTGCTCATAAACTCTGTCAAGAGAATGCACTTCTTCTAGGGTCAACCCTGGAGTCAAAAATAAGATAACCGGAGGCTGCCGATTCATTAAAACACCAGGAAAGGATTGAGGGAACTGGCCAGGACGGCCGCCAGAGCACCACGCGCAGGTGGCCACCCTCAACGACGCGCCGTCCCAGGTGTAGGAGGTGCTTTGAAAAGTCGACAACACAAGAAATTTTATTTCTTCTAAATTCTGGAAGCACATCCTGCTGGACGTTGACATGAAGAAGTGCAACGGAGCAAATTTCACCTTCTAGAAAGGTGATCTACAATTTATACTCCTGGAGCGACTGAGTCAATAGAAATCAATCTCCTGTGCTTCTGGTCCACAGGCAAAGGAGAATCACCTTTGTAATGTGGGGGGAGGGGGGCAGGGAGTTTCCAAGTCTCCATCTGGAACCTGAGGGAACTACCCTATTGTTGAAGAAAGTAACTGCATGCAGAAGCGAAAATAGCACGGTGAAAATGCAAACACCTATTTTTACCCAAGTATGGTTGCTACCATACTTCACTTGCAATAGTTACTCCTTCTTTTTAATTCTTTTCTATTACTATCCCACTAACATTTGAACAAGAACTCATCATCTCTAATCTAAATATCCATTTAAGTCGATCATTCATGCGACTGACCGTGACACTTTCTTACCTGTGGACAACAGGAACGCATACGCAGAAAAACACAATGGCCATGGCAAAAACAAGGTCAGGCTGACGTGGCTGGACAGACACTTCGCCTGGAAGGACTTGGCCTACAAAAAACAAACAACAACAACAACATTAGGAGACCAAACTTCTAAACACATGGCAGAAAGCCAACACAGAGCATACACACCACATGCGGGTTTGTCCGACCCTACACAAAGACATCTCCACAAAGCCGCTCAAACAAACAAATCCACCACGGCTCCCTACTACAACAGATGGACATAGTCCTGTGGAAGGAATACGAGCAGGGAGATGGAGGTTGCTGAGAGACGAACTCACAAGACCAGGTACCTGAGGGAGAACTCATTCATTCCATCCTCCACACACCACACAGCTGAGCCGGGATGGTTCCAGCAACCAAGGAAAACAATCACTCGCTTCAAAAGGGCTTTGGGCGGGATGTTCAAGGGCGGAGACTTCATCATGCATACCCGGAGGGAAAGATGGAATGTGCTCACCCACAATGAGAACTGCTCTTCAACAAAGGGACTAGCCAAGGTCAAGTGACTTCAAAAGCCACTTCTCCGGAAAAGGCTATCTGCTCCATGGCTCAAACAAACCTAACAAGAAACCCCTGAAACTGGGAGAATCACACTTCTCCAAGGAACCAATCACCGGGAAGAAACCAAGACAGCTTCTTAGCATAAAAACAGACATTTCATTAGGAAGCCACTAAAACAAACAACACAACACAGAACGAGAGGATCGGCGGGTGGGGGGGGGGGGGGGGGGAGGCTAAAAGGCTCCCAAATGAAACCCTTAAAAACGCAAGGATGCCAGCATACCGACATGTCTATACACATACGAAACACAACTCATGTATCTCTCACATCACCGTTAAACTGTCCCCCATCTCTCGCTCTCGCTCTCTCCCTCTCCCTCCATCCATACCTACAAAACACACACTCCCTTCTAACCTATCTACCACATGAGGGGAAAAAGATCCAGAAACTCCCTCCGTGATCACAAAATATAGAAAGAGAATACTAACATATCCCTACTTTAAAGACAACGCAACTCAACTCAAAACACATGGACGGGTGCCAAAAATCTCCTAGAAAATCGATAACACCTTCACCAATACAACACATTCAACCTGGTGTGGATGAAAGGAGCCACATGCTAACCTGACAAGCTCAGGGGAGGCCTGCGTGGCAGTCTTGCAAACTCAGAGACCTGGAATAACCACAAAGGATGGTTTGAAAATTAAATATTTAACTACAAACAGGTTATAGTGGGCAGTCATTCCTAAGCTGATACCTTCCCTGACAAAGATCAACTTAGATCTTCTTTCCTGAGCCCATTTGCCTTTTTGCCTCTGAGATAACATATCTGTGAGATGTCTGGGTAACTTGTAACTTCCTTCTTTTGCTGGAGCCCCTGGGGCACAACCAAATGTGGTAGGCGCCAGGACAGATGCCTCAAATTCCTTCATTATCATGTTAATTGTTCCTGTACCCACCTAAGTATGTGTCCATCATTTTACTTTTT
Organism: Cnephaeus nilssonii; assembly: GCF_951640355.1. NCBI lineage: Eukaryota > Metazoa > Chordata > Mammalia > Chiroptera > Vespertilionidae > Cnephaeus > Cnephaeus nilssonii. Next base: position 2,960 of record NW_027645537.1, on the reverse strand, counting down.
GTCCAATCCCAGGGGTTTCCCACCATTTGACTTTATCCAATGAATTTCATGTAGCCCACCTATGTCCCTCCTTTGATGGCAATGCATAAATACAGATGTAACCCACCATTCTTCGGAGCATAATCTCAATTCATTGAGGTTCTGCTTCCCGGCATATGTCGACAGTTTGGCTCAAATAAACTCACTAAAATTCTTTACAGGTTTCAATGGTTTTTTTCGTTAACACTGGAAAAACAAGCTTTCCGCAACTTTACTCAACAGGCTACCTGCCATTCTTTGGGATGCTCTCCCTCACTTGACCAAAAGGGGAAGTCATCCAACCCCCTTCCTGCCCTTTCAAACAACCCCGGGCACTTCCTCCTTCAAGATTCTGACAACAACTCCCCACAGAGCCCAGACTCTCTCCCATTAGCATTCTAAAGGACTCCGCCTTCCTCCACAATGGCAAAGGCTTGTGTTCACGGAGAACAAAATGAAACCGAAACCGGGAAACCATTTAGGACACTTTCCAAAAATCAAAATCAAAAATAAGACAGAAAGGACGGAACACACAATCTAAGATTCGGCATGCTCGTCAACATTCTTGCAAGCGTTACGGGAACTCTCTGCCTTTTCCCAACAGTCTGCAGGTGCAACAATGCTTTTCCGGACGACTTCAAATTTAAACAGCGCCACACACAAACAAAGGAAAGGGTTCCACAAAATCTATAGATACCCAAAACACAACTGACACAAGGTCTAACTTCCACATGATCAAACACTACAGAAGGACTGGGATGAAGCAGGGACTGGGACGGAGAGACACACCGAGAAAACATGCCAGCTACAAAACGGATACAAAACTTACACAAATACAAACACATAGGCCAATCTCATGGCATTTCTTCAGGAGAAAAACCTTGCAATCACCTTACACGACGACATTAACATTCAAACAACGTATCCCCTGACACCTACACGCTAACACATACCTTTGACACGAACATCACCATCACACAACAAAAAGTGCTGTCCACAAGGGGGGTTTCACCTCTTACTTTACACATTTTGCACTCAAAGAAGGACATGGACATTGGGGACGGGGGACAAAGACAACCACACACACCTCGGGGGTGGGTGGGCTACAAAGAATAAAAAAAATTAGATAGCTTGAGAGGACTTCACGGTCAACATTCACAGGATCGCAACAATGCAGACACTTCTATTGCGCGCCAGGAGGCCGGGGCTGTGCCCTCAAGGGGGCGATAAAACGGAACTTCAAAAAAAATAGGACATTTCACAAATACTTACTCTCATACACAAAAGGACAATAGCCACATCAACATACAAATGCCTCGTCCTCAGGGAAAACATGCCCCGAGGACTTCCCTACCCAGCACCAGCTCTGTGGCATTTCAAGCTTTGCCTTCGAAGGCCATGCTTCGGGGGGACTTGAGAGACCCTAAACCACCTGGGATGTGTAGGCTTCCAACAGGAAGCCTGCGGGGGAAGGGGACTTGGGCCACACTGGGTGCAACCGGGGGAGATAGCCTCCTCACATAGCTGACGGACATCACCTTCAAGAAACACAAAACTCATGCCGGGGAAACAGCTTCGCACAATTCACATAAAAATGACTTCAAATCGTCAAAGAATACCAAACTACAACTAGAACTCTTCCAACTCACACATCATCGCATTTCATTCACAATTACAAAAAAAAAACACTTCACACAAGCCACTCCTCACAACATCTCGGGATGCTCGCCTCGTTTCCAACACACTTGCATGGAGGCAGGCAACCGTGACCTACACAAAAAAAGGCACAGGGTCGCCATGGGCCTCACGGGACGTGAAAAATACCAACACGCCTTTTCCCTTACAAACGCCTGACCTGCGGGGCGCTCACAGGATCCCACCTTTCACACACACGCTACAAAGGGCCACATCCACTCTCATTGCCCCGCAGGGATCCTGGCATCATATTTCAAGAGGAAATCCCTCCATCAAAAATTCAAACACAGCCCGAACCGCTTTCGTTCAGTGGAGAAGCGTCAGCCTGCGGACTCGAGGATCCCGGGTTCACTGCCGGTCAAAGACATGGACCTTGGGGGCGCCCACATACCCAGGAGGGTGCAGGAGGCGACTGATCGTTGCTCTCTTATCAAGGTTTCGAACTTTCTATCCCTTTCCCTTCTTTTCTATAAAAAATCTATACAATATTTAGGAAAAAAAAAAAAAAACACTCATACGCAGACATTTCTCTTCAACGAAGACTTGGCGCCACCTGCTGGGGAAGCTGGACAATGGCTTCACAAATGGAATCCTCTCAACACCGGAAACACACAGTGGCTCGCATGCACGAAGGTTCCTGGGAAGAACGTCGCAAACATAGGGGGTTCGACTCTCCTATATCATTTCATGCCAAGCAACAGATGTTCAATACGAAGGCATGTTTTCTTTTAAAAAAATCTTATTTTTGTAAAAAACGATTGCCCCATGGAGTGAAACAAAATAAACTACCATGACAGCCTTCGGTTTCAAAAAACATCGCTTCTCTTTCGCCTTTACACTTGACACACTTAGTGAATTGGGCCTTTGAGTTTCACAGCATTCTCAAAGTTCCTCAACTACGAGGATTTCACATGTCACATGCAAAAAACAACACATCAATCATACTTTATCAAATGAAATTTCCAAATCCAATGCCTAGGAATACCACGTGCAGAAAACAAGAGCATGATGAGCAAGACAACGTGTGAATTTCCACTCACAGCAGATGGGAAGGAATGCTTTCAATTTTACATCTTTTTCTTAAAAGGTTTTTTTAATTTTTTTTTTTTTCCTTACAGAGAGGAAGGGAGACAGATACAGAGTTACAAACATCAATCGGCAGCCTCCTGCACACCCACCACCGGGGATGCGCCCAAAACCAAAGTACGTGCCTCTGACCAGAATCGAACCCGGGACCCCACCGTCCG
>NW_027645538.1:0-5301 GCF_951640355.1 Cnephaeus nilssonii | reverse complement strand
CTTTTGGTCCCAAAGCCGAAATTTTGACACTTTTGGTCCCGCGACTGGAACTGCCGTCTAATTTTCCGTTAAACTTGCGCGTCCAAGACACGCGCCGTTAGTCAAAAAAAAAATTAAAACAAATTAAATAACAATAACAGTGAATCTATTCTTCCACCAAAAATCGATCAGAACTCAATTTTTTCCCCCCAATTCGCGTAACCCTATTTCCCTCTTTCCCCCCAATTCGCCGCCGCGATCGCCGTTAGTGGTGAAGTTTCGCTGAATGGAGGAACAAGAAAATGCGGCTCGTGAGGTAGAAGACACCCCACCTCTCCAAACAACCTCTCCGCGTCGCAAAACACCCCGTTTCAAAAAACCCCGACCCGTCGCAAAACTGGGAACCGAAGCGGACAACATACGCCCACCTTCTTCAATGAGAAGAGGTCACAAACCGATGCCTAAGCCATATATTCCACCTTTCTTACGAAGGAAGGACCATCTACACCTTGGAGCCCCCGATTATGGTAAGTCTTCAATTTCAACGAAATTTTGAAAATTAGGGCATAAACTCTGTAATTAGGGCATTTCGACATTTGGGCATTTTGATTTTGCTGATAATTAGGCATTATGGCATTTGTGCATTTCGATTTGGGGCATTTGGGCATTTCGATTTTGCTGATAATTTGGGCGTTTGTGGTTAAATATTGAAATTGTTATGCTGAAATTTGGGCATCTCTTCAATTTTGAATTTTTGTGGTTAAATATTGAAATTGTTATACTGAGAGCATGCTGATTTTTTATTTTTTGTTCTAATGTAGGCAAATGCAGATTTTTGATGACTATTAAAATGCATCACGGGGGAGCACTTCGTAAAAACCGTAATGGAAATTTAGGATACTTGGGAGGCACAATTAGTGCATTTGATTTTGTTGATGTAACCAGGGTAGATATTGGTTATTTGGATAATTTGATGTGTAATCTGGGGTACAGTGGAACGAAGGTTTATTATGGGCTAGGTAAAACTGGGGGCTTCATCACTATTTATGGTGCATTTGATATTGAACAAATTTTCAATGCGGCTATAGAGAGGGTATCTCATTTTTATGTGAGTGCATTTAGAGATGGCCCTGGGCTAGAGTTTGGTGTGATACCAGAGGACTTTGAAGGACTTCATAACTATGAAAAGCTAATAGAGTTCAACAGTGATCCCAACAACATGGATTACTTCTCACCTGCTGAGTTAGAAGTCAATAATGTAGAACAGGTGGAGATCACCCAACCTGATGATGCTCCACCACCAATGTCTCAATCTCAAGTTCACAATGATGATGATAATGGGATGCAAGGAGATTTTGAGGTTGAGAGGCTAGAACCAGAACAGGAGGGTGGGGGTCAGGGGGTAGAACAAGAAGTAGATTTGGAAGAGGAAGTTGAGTGGATAGAAGCTGTTGAGGAAGAGGAGAATCATGTGGTTGGTAATGGCAAAGGGAAGACAATAATGACAGAGATAGAGGAGGTTGAGAGTGATTCTGATTTCAAGGGTAATTGTTCAAGTGGTGATGAGCTGTTAGATGATATTATGTTTGAAGAGAATGTAGATATTGAAGCTGAGTGGCTAGGACTTATGGAGTTGACTAACAGAGATTCTGATTCAAGTGCATCTGATGATAACATAGACAATGAATCTGACTTTTCAAGTGTTGCATCTGATGAAGAAGCAGTTGATAATGAAATGGGTGATTTAACTTTCAGGACATCTAATCTTGAGAAGCCTGTATTCTTCATTGAGCAGATATTTCCCACAAAAAAGGTGTTTAAGGAGGCTGTGAATATGCACAGTGTTGACACAGGAAGAGGTTTAAAGATAACAAAAAATGATGCAAGGAGGATCTATGCCAGGTGTAGACAGGATGGCTGTGATTGGCATATAAATGCACTGAAGGTTGTTGGCCAAGAATCTTTCCAAATCAGACAGTACAACCCAGATCACAGCTGTGCAAGACAGTATCACCTTGAGAATGTAAGATCAGGATGGTTGGCAAAGAAGTATGCAGAAGAGTTCAGGTTGGATCCACAGCAGACAGTATCAGGATTCAAAAGTAGAACTATGGTCAAGTTGAATTGTCATGTTTCCCACTCTCAAGCCTACAGAGCAAAGCAAAAGGCCTTAAAACTTATTGAAGGGGATGATACACATCAGTACTCCAAGTTGTGTGATTATGCCCAAACTCTACTAGAGAAGAATCCTGGGTCAACTGTCATACTGAACATGGTGAATACAAATGCAGGCAGGAGGTTTAAGTCAATCTACATATGTTTGGGTGCACTGAAGATGGGGTTTAAGTCTGGGATGCGGCCATGGATTGGTGTAGATGGCTGTCATTTGAAAGGTTCAACTCCAGGGGTGTTGCTCACTGCAGTGGGTATGGATCCAAACAATGATCCATACCCCTTGGCCTATGCAGTTGTGGGAAGTGAGACAAGGGAGGCATGGGAGTGGTTTCTGACCCTATTGAAGGATGACCTGATGCAGGACAGAGATGAGAGGATGACATTTATGTCAGATAAGCAGAAGGGTTTGTTACCTGCTTTTGAGAAGATTTTACCCGAAGTGGAGAACAGGTTTTGTGTTAGACATCTTCATGGCAACATGAAGAGAGCAGGTTTTAGAGGGGATGCTTTCAAAAAGGCATTGTGGGCTGCTGCCAAGTCTAATACTATACCTCAGTTTGAAGATGCAATGAGGAACATTGGAGCACTGGATCACAGATGTTTGGAATGGCTTCAAGATAAGCCACCCTCCCAATGGTCAAGGTCACACTTCACACCTTTTGCAAGGTGTGACACCCTTGTAAACAATATGTGTGAAGTATTCAATAAGATGATTTTGGATGCAAGATCATCCCCTATTTTGACCATGTTGGAGTGGATCAGGGAGTATCTGATGGGAAGATTGCAGAAGAATAGGGATAGAGCTGAAAGAAAATGGGAGGGAAGGGTGTTGTGTGGAAAGATAAGGTGCATTTTGAACAAGAGAATGGATGCTGCCAAAAACTGTATAACAACAAAATCCAGTGAGTTTGAGTTTGAGGTTAGGAGCTTTGAGGGGACAAGGTATGCAGTTGATTTGAAGAAATGCCAATGTGATTGTAGAATGTGGGAGCTGTCTGGTATACCCTGCAAGCATGCTATCAGTGCAATATGTTCAGAAGGTAGGGATGTGGAGGAATATGTGAACAAATGCTATTCAGTGGAGGTTTACTCAGACATCTATCACCATTCTATTCCACCAATGAATGGTGAAGAACTATGGGTGAAAACTGGTTATATCCCTCCATTGCCACCTAACTTTGGAAAAAGAAAGAGGGGTAGACCAGGAAGCAGAAGAAGGTTGGGTGCTGATGAAGAAGGAAGCAAGAGAAGAGGTGTGCAGAGAATGCCAAAACAAAAGTTCACTGTGAAGTGCAACTTCTGTAATGAGGAGGGTCATAATAGGGCAAGTTGCCAATTGTTCAAACTTGGTGAAGAGTTTGTGCAAGATATGGAGGCTGAAGAAGCAAGAGAATCAGCAATGACACATGATGAAGCTGTAGAGATGAGCCAACTTGCTGATGCTCCACCAATGACACAAGAAGACTCACAGATTGTTGGTGATGTAAGTACAGAGTAAAAAAAATTAATTATGAAATTGCTTGTAATATACTTATGTTATAAATTTTACTAGGCTCAACAAAATGTTCCAAGTAGACCAACCACAAGGCAAGGAAGAAAGGATTTAGTTGCACAAAGATATCAAACTTCACAAAAGCAGGTATTACTTTTGCTAATTTGTCTTATTGAATTCTAGAGCTTTTTTTTTTAAATTGTTAAATAACAAATTACTGCAATATAGTCAAAGAAAAGGAATGCTGAGACTTCTGGTGCTAGTTCAAGCAAGAGTGCACTGAAACCTGCTGATGATCAGGTAATGTTGTTAGTTGTGGTGATAATTTTGTTGTAATGTGGTCTTTGAAGTGTTGTAAACTGATAAGATTGGTTATTTACTGTTACAGATCGCCAGACCACCTGGAGTTGTGATAAGAGAGCCTCCACCTATGCATTTCAACCCACAAAGTTTTATTGGAGGTCAAGTTCAATTTGGTGCATCAAGTACAACTCCAATTGTACCAACTGCTGGTATGAATTTCAACCCAAATACCTACATTGGGTGCAATGTGAACATTGGTGGTGTCAACACTAATAGAGATGGAATGAGAGTCATTACACAAGCAGGTAAGAAATTTGTGACCATGTCTTCTTTAACTGAAGCTGGTGCCAATGTTGTTGCTAATGTTACAAGCAAGTTTAAGGGCAAGGGTAAGAAGTTGAAAAAGGGGAAAGATTAGACAATGGGATTTGTGTTGTTTTTAAATTCTGATGCTTTAGACAATGTCTTTAAATTCTGATGTTCTCTGGTTTTATAATACTTTAGACAATGGGTGATTTGTGATTGTTGTTGTATGTTGCTTTAGATAATGGGATTTGTTCTCTTGTTGTATGTTGCTTTAGACTTTGCTTTAGACAATGAGATTTGTGATTGTTATTTATGATTTTGATATTTTAGAAGTTGTTTTCATTGAAACAGTAGATATAATATTGCCCTATATGGTCAGGGACTTTTACAAAATGCCCTATATAGTCAGGGACTTTTTACACATAGCTAGCTAGATTTAACCCATCCACTTGAAGACAGTAGGTGCCCAAGATAAAATTATTACAATGAAAAGGATGACTTTTAGCTGATTCACTTTAGAGAGTTCTTCAGCCATGCATATTATCTGGTTCTTCATTTCTTCATTCATTTCAATTGCATTTCTTTCCCCATGAGCTGCATCCTTTAGCTTCTGAGTTAGCTCCAAGTTTTCAGCAATTAGGCTATCAATTCTCCTCATCATTCCAGGAAACTTGCCTTGCTCAGCCACTTCATTTTCATCTGCCCAAACAAAAAAATTGCAGCCACCACTTAGTGAGTCAACACATGTATGGAACAACCTACCTTTACTTCTTGGCCTTTGAGACACATAAGTGACAGTTGGTTTGCCACAATAACAGACAAGGTGATGTGCCCATTTTTGTGTTGTAGAGGATGATGAAGCTCCATCTTTACTCATGCTCATTTTTGTTGCTATGTATGAATGAATGTTTAAGTGTTTTGCAACATATATATAGGTGTATATGGCTCCAGTTTTTCCCTCCAGAAAGGGAAAAAATTCCCTCCAAAAGCTACATTTTTCCTCCACAAAATCTGAAATTTTTCATGAAAAAAATGAGGGAAAAAAA